>NW_027421749.1:0-9218 GCF_009905375.1 Apium graveolens
AACCAATTAAATCCTGTAAATCCTCAATATTAATTCTAATTAATTAATCAATTTAATTCAATTAATCAATAAATTAATCTTTGCAGATATAATTTATTTTCTTAATAAATTATATGACTTAATTAAATAATAGAGAATTAATACTAACCCTGGAGCAGCATCCATGTCTTCTGACAATCTTCTGAAATCACTGAGAATTATGAATCATTCCGCCACTTCATGCTGGACACTCGATGTACTGTCTGGTTCATGAGTGGACTAACTTCCTGACGTTTTCTTCATGTCTTGACTTTGACGCTTTGATTTTCTCCAGATTAAATCCTTGTAATTAATGATACTCTGACGAGATCTCCTGTCACTTGATTAAATCCACAATCTTGATTTATATCACTGAGGCATGATCAACTTCTTGAACTTCTTCCAGTGAATTACTCCTAAGTCTGTAGATGAACCTTGTTTCTGAATCCTTTGACAATTATACTTTGCGAGATCTCTCTGACGGTCGATCCACTATTTACTTATTACATTCTTATTTGAGTTGAGTTGAATCCTCGAATATACAAAGGCCTATGACATATGACTTACAATCTCCCCCTATTTGTTTGTTAGACAATAACACACAAATACCTAGAGGATAACTCAACTAACAAATAAGAAAAAAGATATAAACATACATGCAAAGTAAATAGCAGAAAAAGTTCTGGATGAGATTTAACATTTTCCAGATTCCAAGTAGATGTTCCTCTAGACTAAACATCTTCAAGTAGTTCCATCTTCATTTGTACAACCACATTTCCTGTTGAGAAAGCCCATATCTCTTGCTTCTCCCCCTATGAGAATCAACTGATTAAAGAAGATCACCTTCGTTTTACCACCTCTCCCGTACAATAGGATCCGCAGATAAAAACCAATGGTACTCTCCCCTAACAGCTTCTTCCCTTACTAGGAAATCACCTTGTGTTTACCACCTCTCCCGTACAATAGGATCCGTAGTTAAAAACAACAATGGTGTGGTGTAGTGTACATATAGGATCTTTTTCTTCTCCCTGCTATTTCTCCCCCTTAGTTGAGGAATCCTCCAAACTATTACTTAAGCTTTTATCTCCCCCTTAAAGAAGGAATGTATGCCGTCGTCTGAAGGAGTTCTCATATTTCACTTGGTTGGAAAAGAAAATAACAAGTAGTTTCTCTTTCTTCCTCACTGTGAGTGTGTGATTGTGTTTTAGTGTACCTCACATGTGTTTCACTCTTCTCTCCACTCGTGTTTACACTCATTCTCACAAGTGTATCACTCCTCTCATAGCTCCAAAATCAGCTATACCTGCAAGGAAAATCACCTAGCCATCCTTAAGGAGGTCACAGGTGGTGCAATGGGGAGTTCACAATCCCCATCCTGTTAAACTCGTCCAGATAAATCTGAGTCATAATCTACAAGTTGCTAGTTTCCCTTTTAGGGTTCCAGATTTGAATTCTGGGAAGGTAAACAATGATCCAACGAATTTAGCATAAAGATCAAAGTTCCCTTCTAATGTCTGTGAAGACATTTCCTTGTGACTTATCAGGTAATATCTGAATCATTGTCAACAAGTTGCCGATCTGCGCTATGTCAGATCCACTATCGCGCAGATGCATCCAGGGGATTTAAGCCTGGGGGAGGTAGACACTGACCACTGACATATGGCTTTTGGATCAGTATCCTCTCCTAACACCTGTAAAGGCAATTGGTCCACTAACGAACCTTGAACAATAGAATCTGACCTTAAAATGGTCGAAACTCTTGTTTCCGTCAACTCATCCTTTGTGTGTGTAACCTCTCCTTGTGCATCAAGAATTGATTATGTTTGAAGTGGTGACACTACATCGGATACCTTGGCCGACAGGCAAAATTCAATAGACTCACCATGTTGAGAGAATGAATCTAGTAACTGTTTTTATGCCTTTTCAGCCATTACATCTTTTTGAGAAGAAGTATGGGGGCTAGCAGTTGTCTCGGTTTAAATACTCATCTATGTATGAGACAGAGCTACTGGGTTGACTACAGAACCTTCCTTATGGTGCACTAGGCACTATCTCCCTCACGCTCATTCATACTACATTTAGTGGTAAAAGAGTGTTGGTTGGTTCTGTTTTTGTGTTTGTCTTTACAGTCTGGGATAGATGTTGTGGGTTTTCAACCTCATGACTGTCAATGAAAGAAAGTCATTGGAGACTGAACCTGTAACACAAAATATGGTAATAAGAGAGAAAATGATTTACACTAGTGATTTCAAAAGATTTACATGAAATAAGAAACCACTATGTAGAAAGAAGTTTAATTTTGTTTTTCAATATGAATGAGTTTTTGGTATAAAACATTGATCACTTAGGGTAAAGTCTAAGTAATTCTCATTCATGTCAAAAGCTTAACAAATATCTGCAACATAATGTTAACAACATATCATTGACCGATACTTGTCAGTACTTTAGATACTAATTGTTATGTTGCATTAACAATATATCACTGCACATATAAACAATATGATTGTGCCTAATGATAAGAGAGTTAAAAATAGACGACTCTACTAGTTCATATTAAATAATAACTTCAGTTAGAGTGCCATACCATGTTCTTGACGATTGCTTGAGTAGTACACTAGTTCATACCAACCTGAAGTGAGATTGTGAAGAAGAGATTGCATAGTCCAATAGATCTGCAGCTGCAAAGTCCATGAACGTGGTGCATTGACTTCCTCTTTTGACTCACCAACCAGGAGTACACTTATACACATCTTACTAGAGTCCAATTCTAAGTGTAATGTGCAGCAGTGGCCTGATATGTCGTAATATTCTCAAGTCTCGTCACTGGTGCTATATGTTAGATACTGCTTCCTGATAATAACCTAGCACAATATACAAAATTACAATGATAACATTTCCAGCTAGCAAACAGCCATATCCCTCCGTTAAACCTTTGCTGTTATCTCCAAAGGTAACCACTGGGCCAGCTTTCTCAACCACATTTGATAGCAGGGCTCTATCTCCGGTCATATGTCTTGACGATCCGCTGTCAAGAATCCACACTACCGGTTGTACCTGTTTAATGCCCTCTTTTCTTGACGATGAGGTGCTTGCATCACTAGCCATGAGAGAAAGATTCCCAACTTTTCATCTTCACTGTCAGTATCATCCCAGCTTCTTCCCTTTGCCAGGTAGCCCTTTCAGATTTACTCTTCTGATTAGAATCGTAAGAGTTCTTCCTAGCTTGTTTTGGCTTCCTGCATTCTGTGGCAAAGTGTCCCAACTCATTACAGTTGAAGCATCGAATGGTGCTTCGATCAACCATCCTCTAACACCAGCAGTGGTGGGTATAAAACAGGGATGGTTTCGAAGCACCATTCGATGCTTCAACTGTAATGAGTTGGGACACTTTGCCACAGAATGCAGGAAGCCAAAACAAGCTAGGAAGAACTCTTACGATTCTAATCAGAAGAGTAAATCTGAAAGGGCTTACCTGGCAAAGGGAAGAAGCTGGGATGATACTGACAGTGAAGATGAAGAAGTTGGGAATCTTTCTCTCATGGCTAGTGATGCAAGCACCTCATCGTCAAGAAAGAGGGCATTAAACAGGTACAACCGGTAGTGTGGATTCTTGACAGCGGATCGTCAAGACATATGACCGGAGATAGAGCCCTGCTATCAAATGTGGTTGAGAAAGCTGGCCCAGTGGTTACCTTTGGAGATAACAGCAAAGGTTTAACGGAGGGATATGGCTGTTTGCTAGCTGGAAATGTTATCATTGTAATTTTGTATATTGTGCTAGGTTATTATCAGGAAGCAGTATCTAACATATAGCACCAGTGACGAGACTTGAGAATATTACGACATATCAGGCACCTGCTGCACATTACACTTAGAATTGGACTCTAGTAAGATGTGTATAAGTGTACTCCTGGTTGGTGAGTCAAAAGAGGAAGTCAATGCACCACAGTTCATGGACTTTGCAGCTGCAGATCTATTGGACTATGCAATCTCTTCTTCACAATCTCACTTCAGGTTGGTATGAACTAGTGTACTACTCAAGCAATCGTCAAGAACATGGTATGGCACTCTAACTGAAGTTATTATTTAATATGAACTAGTAGAGTCGTCATATTTTTAACTCTCTTATCATTAGGCACAATCATATTGTTTTATATGTGCAGTGATATATTGTTAATGCAACATAACAATTAGTATCTAAAGTACTTGACAAGTATCGGTCAATGATATGTTGTTAACATTATGTTGCAGATATTTGTAAGCTTTTGACATGAATGAGAATTACTTAGACTTTACCCTAAGTGATCAATGTTTTATCCAAAAACTCATTCATATTGAAAAACAAAATTAAACTTCTTTCTACATTAGTGGTTTCTTATTTCATGTAAAATCTTTTGAAATCACTAGTGTAAATCATTTTCTCTCTATTACCATATGTTTTGTGTTACAGGTTCAGTCTCCAATGACTTTCTTTCATTGACAGTCATGAGGTTGAAAACCCACAACATCTATCCCAGACTGTAAAGACAAACACAAAAACAGAACCAACCAACACTCTTTTACCACTAAATGTAGTATGAATGAGCGTGAGGGAGATAGTGCCTAGTGCACTACATAAGGAAGGTTCTGTAGTCAACCCAGTAGCTCTGTCTCATACATAGATGAGTAGTATTTAAACCGAGACAACTGCTAGCCCCCATACTTCTTCTCAAAAAGATGTAATGGCTGAAAAGGCATAAAAACAGTTACTAGATTCATTCTCTCAACATGGTGAGTCTATTGAATTTTGCCTGTCGGCCAAGGTATCCGATGTAGTGTCACCACTTCAAACATAATCAATTCTTGATGCACAAGGAGAGGTTACACACACAAAGGATGAGTTGACGGAAACAAGAGTTTCGACCATTTTAAGGTCAGATTCTATTGTTCAAGGTTCGTTAGTGGACCAATTGCCTTTACAGGTGTTAGGAGAGGATACTGATCCAAAAGCCATATGTCAGTGGTCAGTGTCTACCTCCCCAGGCTTAAATCCCCTGGATGCATCTGCGGATAGTGGATCTGACATAGGCGCAGATCGGCAACTTGTTGACAATGATTCAGATATTACCTGATAAGTCACAAGGAAATGTCTTCACAGACATTAGAAGGGAACTTTGATCTTTATGCTAAATTCGTTGGATCATTGTTTACCTTCCCAGAATTCAAATCTGGAACCCTAAAAGGGAAACTAGCAACTTGTAGATTATGACTCAGATTTATCTGACGAGTTTAACAAGGATGGGGATTTGTGAACTCCCATTGCACCACCTGTGACCTCCTTAAGGATGGCTAAGGTGATTTTCCTTGCAGGTATAGCTGATTTTTGGAGCTATGAGAGGAGTGATACACTTGTGAGAATGAGTGTAAACACGAGTGGAGAGAAGAGTGAAACACATGTGAGGTACACTAAAACACAATCACACACTCACAGTGAGGAAGAAAGAGAAACTACTTGTTATTTCTTTTCCAACCAAGTGAAATATGAGAACTCCTTCAGACGACGGCATACATTCCTTCTTTAAGGGGGAGATAAAAGCTTAAGTAATAGTTTGGAGGATTCCTCAACTAAGGGGGAGAAATAGCAGGGAGGAAGAAAAAGATCCTATATGTACACTACACCACACCATTGTTGTTTTTAACTACGGATCCTATTGTACGGGAGAGGTGGTAACACAAGGTGATTTCCTAGTAAGGGAAGAAGCTGTTAGGGGAGTACCATTGGTTTTTATCTGCGGATCCTATTGTACGGGAGAGGTGGTAAAACGAAGGTGATCTTCTTTAATCAGTTGATTCTCATAGGGGGAGAAGCAAGAGATATGGGCTTCTCAACAGGAAATGTGGTTGTACAAATGAAGATGGAACTACTTGAAGATATGTTTAGTCTAGAGGAACATCTACTTGGAATCTGGAAAATGTTAAATCTCATCCAGAACTTTTCTGCTATTTACTTTGCATGTATGTTTATATCTTTTTCTTATTTGTTAGTTGAGTTATCCTCTAGGTATTTGTGTGTTATTGTCTAACAAACAAATAGGGGGAGATTGTAAGTCATATGTCATAGGCCTATTTGTATATTCGAGGATTCAACTCAACTCAAATAAGAATGTAATAAGTAAATAGTGGATCGACCGTCAGAGAGATCTCGCAAAGTAATAATTGTCAAAGGATTCAGAAACAAGGTTCATCTACAGACTTGAGGAGGTAATTCACTGGAAGAAGTTCAAGAAGTTGATCATGCCTCAGTGATATAAATCAAGATTGTGGATTTAATCAAGTGACAGAGATCTCGTCAGAGTATCATTAATTACAAGGATTTAATCTGGAGAAATCAAAGCGTCAAAGTCAAGACATGAAGAAACGTCACGGAAGTTAGTCACTCATGAACCAGACAGTACATCGAGTGTCAGCATTGAAGTGGCGGAATTGATTCATAAGTCTCAGTGATTTTCAGAAGATTGTCAGAAGAATGGATGCTGCTCAGGGTTAGTATTAATTCTCTATTATTTAATTAAGTCATATAATTTAATTAAGAAAATAAATTATATCTGCAAAGATTAATTATTGATTAATTGAATTAAATTGATTAATTAATTTAGAATTAATATTGAGGATTTACAGGATTTTAATTGGTTTTAAAATCTGCTTAAATTCAAAACAAGACAATTCATTTGAACTAGTATGACAATCGGTATGACAATTGATAGTCATACCGAAAGTCATGCCAATACATTTAATTGTCTTATTAAAATTTCTGTTTAGATTAAAATCTGTTATTAATTCAGCAAGACAATTTATTTGAACTAATATGACAATCGGTATGACAATCAATAGTCATACCGAAAGTCTTGCTAGTTCATTTTGATTGTCTTGCTAGTTGTAAATATTGTCATACCGAAAGTCTTGCTGGCCAAAGAGATTGTCATGCCAGTACATTTTTCAGTTCGGTGTTTGATAAAAGCAGCAGAAGACTTTGTTGATCAACACTTACAGAATCCAATCAAACAGAAAAGAGTTCACACAAGAGAAAAGGAGCAGAAAACAAAAGCATAACATTTTATTTTTCATCTGCTTTTCTTCAAGATTATATTTCTAGATTGTAAAGTTAAATCCAATCAACTAGAAATATTTATCTTGTTCTTGTGTATCAATCTAGCGGATTAAATCCCTAGAACATAATCTCAAATCGCATTTAGCATTTGATCTTTTAATTACAAAATAGAAAAAGTTCATGTCGAATTTATTCTAGATTTGTAATAATTGATTTGAGATTAATCCCTTGTAACCGATACCGTAGTTGTAACACCTTTCAAGTTTAATAAAAGTTTTATTTAACTTGAATTTTGTTTCACAATTTTATTCCGCATTTTATTCGATTAAATGGTATTGTTTGCATTCAACCCCCCTTCTACAAACAAATGGGACCCTAACAATTCATGCTATTAATTGATACGTTCTACTGCTAGAAATGGTTAGCCGAGGTCTTGAGTTTTGATGTTCTTATATTTTGATTTTCTGGATTTGTTATCAATCGTTAGGTGTTATGATTCCATGAATAGATTAGACGTAATTAGAGCTTCATTTCCATGTATAATATGTTAAATTTGATTTAGAAACTGGGAAGATCGGAGTTTTGATCGAGCTTTCTAAAGCTCGCTGGAAAAAATGATCGGTTGATCGATTGTTGTGGTTGTTGCCTGTATCGTGTTTCTGGACAATTGTAGGATGTTATTGATGCAAACCCGGGCAAACTAAGCCATTTTAGGCCGGAATCGAGGGGTACCGGGCGGGGAAAGAACCCGCCAGAAAACTGGGTTCAACCCAGGATCCGGCCGGAGTTCATCCCGACCGGACGGGTTGGGTGACCCGGTGGGTGACCCGATTTGGGTTATAAAATACCTGGTTTTGATCTGTGTGGCCCAAATCAGGTGCTAAAATGTGTTTCTGAATTTCTGATTTAAAATAAATCAAAAATCCTATTTTTAATTTCTAAAAATTCATTTTTATTTTGAAAATCATTATTTTAATTCTGAGAATTTATTTTAATTCAAAAATAAATCCAAATTATTTAGTTAATTAATTTTAGTTGTTAATTAATTATTTAATTAGTCAATTAATTTGAATATTATTTGATTAATTAATTTAATTAGTTATTAATTAATTTTAATTGATTATTTAATTAGATTTAATTATTTATTATTGATTTAAAATTCTGAAAAATAGTTTTGAGCTTTAGAATATTATTTTAAATAATTTCCAGGCTCGATAATTATTATCAAATTATTTTCGGGTGTTCGAGCCCTATTATTTAATTATTAAATGATTCGAAGACCCGTTTTAATTCCGAAAAATGTTCAAAAATTCATAATAAATCAACCGTTCGTCCGTTTAATACGAAACGAACGCCTCTAGACTTAGAATAATATTCTGCTTTCAACAAAAATACTTTTGAGACCCAAATCCTTTTGTTTCGAAAGATCGCTTGTTTTACGAGTCATTTCTGAGTCGATTATGATCGAAAAATCATACTTTTGGCCCGATTTCAGTTTATAACGTACCCAATCGAACCTTTGACGACCGAGTCATATGTGATATGAATTATATGATACGTGGATTATGTGTTTACATGCTATGTGAAGTACATGTGTACATTAGTCAGAGTCCTGTATTTGTCAGATATATTTATGGGTGGGCTAGCTTTTGACGCGCAGTTCATCGAGTTATTATTGTTGAGACGATTAAATTGTATCTTTTAATTATAGATGCGTGTCTGTCAAGACGATCAGAACCAGCGGCATGGATGAAGGACTAGAGTTGAACAGTGTGGGAATATTGGGTTGCAGCACTGCATGAGCAGCCAGACCAAATAATTAGAGAATAAAGACGGTGATATTTGAGACAGAATGTCAGAATAGATGCGTCATTGCGAGTGTGACTAACTGCTAAAACCTAAAGGCAAGTATCCCTGACTTCACTTATTGTTCAAGTGACATTTATTTCGAATCATATTATGCAAGTATCCCTATCATCACTTATTGTTCAAGTGATATTTATTTTGAAGCTTATTATATAAGTATTGCTTTCCCTATTCAATTCGTAATAGATAAATGTTTTACATATCGCTGAATTAAATGATTCCATTTATTCAAGTATTCTTCTGTTAT
>NW_027421750.1:0-73314 GCF_009905375.1 Apium graveolens
AAGACTGAATGTATGATAGTAGTACTTCTATTTTTAGTTAGGGTTGTAGTAGTACATATATATTGGTTAGTTGTGGTCAGTAGGGAATTTATATAATTAATAATAAAATTTAAAACTTTTCGAGAATATCATTTTAAGTTAAGTTTTTTATATAATGCTTACCACTTAATTTATAGAATTCATTTTATTTACAATACAAAATAATTAGAGTAATGCTGTACTTATGGTTGTAAATCAACACCCATTTAGTTTATAATACATGGAGCAGACTTTGTTAATTATATTTTTAAAAAGAAAAAATTGAATTTGTAATAAGAAATTGATAGTAAGAAAAAACAATTTAAACAAATTAGTCCCATTGAAAACCCATGATATACAATTGGGCCTGCAAAATAAACATATTAAAAAGGTAGGTAAAACCTAATATCAGCACATGCCGCCTTACAAACAAAATGAATTTGTACAGGTGCATGAAATAGGGTTTTGGAGTTTTGATTTTCTATAAAGAGGTTTTGGTGCTGTAATGAAACACATCTTCAAATGAATTGGTGGAGGGACTAATCAATGAATTGGTGGAGGACTAAGTGGATAAGGTTTAGTGGTTATCATGAATTGATGTTGTTTAACAAGTTAAGGTAATAATTTATATTTCCCTTTTCTTCATTTCTTTTCATATGTGTTATTTGCAAACTTTTGTAGAATCAAACACTAAAATAAGTATCCCATTTCTTGTATATATGTATGTAGATTTACATGGAATATCACTTGTATTTATTTTTACGACTCTATGTCAAGAATTATCCTTTCAAGATATATGTCAACGTTAGAAAAAAAAATCAGTTACATTTGTATTAATTTTTTTTTGTTCCTCATAACATAATCAAGTACAAGATATGAAAAAAAAAATGAAAATTTTAAAGAAAAGAGCCCACTTATTATTATATTTTATATTCAATTTGTTGAATTATACTATTAATTATTTATGTATGTATGACCTTACTTAGAGATATTTTCACAGCAGTTATATTTTCTGCTACTTGCAACAAGTTCCAAAAACAATGAAGAAAATGCTCCAAGTGCCTTCCCTTTCTCCTCTTCATCAATGTACCGTGTTAGGTTCTTTGGTATTTTTTAACTTTTACCATGCCAATATATATTATAAATATAAATGCACATAGTACAAGTGGATCTATGTGCGGTGTGTTTTATTTTTTTAATATTATAGACAAACAACTCTAATTACTCTTTGTTGACCTATATAACACACGAAGTTTAGGTACGAAGCCCATCACTTTTTAACTTCATTTCACAACACACATGGTTGAAAATGAGATTTCTTACTTGATAGATGTAGGCTTTGTTTGGGAAATTTTTTAGTGTTTGAAGAAATATTTTCAATACATGAATATGTAGGGTCACCATTTTCAGTCTCACTAGAACCCATTGCTTAGTAACTTCTATAGATCCATAACTATTTGAAAAGTATAGAGTTATGGTTTTCTTTAATCTAGTAGTATAGTTGGCGATGTCACTGGTGGTGGTAATTTTACTAGTCCAATTGGTGGCACTAGTAGTCCATCTTAGGAGGTGAAATTTGTGGTGGGATTGTTTGTAGTGAAGTTTGTGCTAACTTAAGGTGTATCATTGGTGGTAACTTTAATAATGGCATAATTGGTAGTAGCATTGGTGTATATTGGGTAGTTTAATAGTGGGATTAGTGGCAGCATGACTAGCATCTTTAGTGGTTACATCGGTGGTTCCAGAAACGAAATATTAGTAGTGGATTTGCTGGAATTGATGTCATTGGTCTGGAGCTTATTAGTGCAATTGGTGGCATTGAAAGGCAGTAATCTTTGGGGGAATTGATGGTGGTATTATTGGTGTGGGTTGAAGTTCATGTAGCTTAAGCAGTTCCATCCATGGCCATAGTAATATGGTACTACAGGTGGTAGCATTGATGTTATATTGGTAGCTTAGTAGTGCATTGGTGTTGGCATTGGTGGTAAATTAGTGATCGTATTGGTGGTGGAATGGCTAGTTGCCATAGTGGTAGCATTGGTGTTATATTGGTAATCTTAGTAGTGGCAATTTATGGTAGCATTGCTGGTAGCTTTAGTGGTAGCTTTAGGTAGCACTCTGTATCTTATTAGGTATATTAGTAGTTGATTTAGCTTCGGAGATGGTGGTTGTGACGCCTCCGAACCCGGGTCAGAAGTTTGGGGTTCACAACACACATATTATATAAACCTGATATGAAATATTATATGCAATTATCCTTATTATGCAACCACGATTCCAACAGGTGAAAGTATGAAAACCAACCACAACCTTGACTTTTATACATCAAATCCCAACTAGTTTAACGTACAACTGAAAATGAAATCATTCTTACAAACTTGCATAACTCAAATTAGCTCGATCCAACTCAACGGGAATCCTAGATCGGATACAGGACTGGGGATCCTCGTTACAATAATTTCCATTTTAACTGTAGAATGACCTAAACAGATTCACACGGGTGAGCTAACTAGCTCAGCAAGTTATAATAACAAAACTGGGTGTAAACAATGATCAATTGAAATGATTCATAGGAATCTAGTTCCTTGTTAAGCAATTATTAGAATTGGATATTCATTTTTAGTTTAAAACCAAGGTTAGGCTGCTGATCAGTGACACACTAACCCCGATCAAGGCACACAACTCTGCTCTCTATACCGGATCCAAGGCACACATTGGCCTAATATGACCACCAATCTGGTCTGACCAGGAATCTGTTCCATATTTATAAATATATCCAATTCTATAACAATTCAACATGATAAATATTGTAATTCAATAAAACAGAATCATAATTAACAATGATAAAACATTATTTCAGAGTATAAAGCAATTCATAAATCACAGAGTATATCAGGGTATGTATGAGGAATAGCTTCCGACCTGTAGGAGCATCAGGTATTAGATGAATAATGGTTATACAAGTTTAGTTCACTATACCATAGAATTGCTTTGCAACAAGATTTTTAAAAACTATCTAAAAAACGTTGCTGTTGAAAGGGTGATTTCATGTCTATTGCAAGGGATTTTAAAAACATTGCAACTGAATCAACAAAATTTCGAGGTCGTTACAAATACATGTTATTGCAATACATTTATAATCGTTATAGTAGATCAGAAATTTGGGCCCAAAAGTTAGGCGGTCCTGTTCAAAACTTGTGAGCGGGCTTGCTGAAATTGTTTTCCCGCTTTCTATTAAATAAACAAAAATAACACAACTGTCAAACATTCTCCACAGCGGCGAAAGATTAAATCTTTGCTGAAATATTTCTCTCAAACACTGAATATTAAATCTTTGTAAAGACTCAAACTCCGAAGATTAAATCTCGTAAAAGATTAAACCTTGAACGAAATATTTTTTTCCAAATCATCTTTCCTAAAGTTCTTTTAATTCACTAAAAATTTAGGAGAATATTAAATTTGGTCGATTATTGTTAATTATTGTTTAATTTACCTCCTTACTTTTTGTTTCTGTTATTTTGTGTTTGGGCTTTTATCAAGGTTACACTATGGTTAATTAGGGTTTATTTATTAAATCATGTTTATATGTTCGTGTCTTATCAGTTCTGAGTTGTATTGGGATTTGTTTGGAATGACAGTGGTATGATTGTGAGGAATCACTTGTCGTTGTAAAAGTAGAATTGTATTTTGGACTTTTGTTTGCTCCGTATTCTGATAGTTTGTTAATCTTATAGAATGAAGTACTACAAAGAAGAAATTCTATATTTCAGATATTTTATTATATATTGACTCGTTAAATAAAAACTTGTGTCCAATCGCCTAGGTCATAATGGTTTGTATACTTGTTTATTAATAATGAATTAAGCAAGTGTTATTTAATTCCATCTTATAATTTTTTTAATGGTTTCATTTTAGAAAAGATAAATGAAAATTGTGAGAAGAGATACCAAGTGTTGATAACAAGAATAGTTCAAGGACGGAGAGGCGATATGTTATTAATACAAATAACGAAGAAAATGACATCTATAGTTTGGTGGAGGACATTGCTCTGCAACTATGACCTTGCTTCCTACTACAGGGAAATGTATCAAGTTAGCAAAAGTGGAAAGGTTGCCATCTTTATAACATGGATTCCCTTGGATAGGTAAAATTTTTGTGCTCTTTTTTGACAACTCCCTATCATTTGGTGATAAGAATTAAATTAAATTACAATATGAGATTCTCAGATTGTTATTTACAAATCCCAGTACCTGACTTTCCCTTTGCAAGGTGGTTCTCCACAAACTTGGATCAAATCGACTAATCAAAAAACATCTTCTGCTCAAGATAAAACAGAGTCTGGAGGAACATCTCGATTGGTCGCTTTGGATTTGGCTCATAGTTAAAAAAAATACTGAAACCATGACATGACAAACAGGTATATTGTAATTAGGGACATGCATATCTGATATTCCTTGTTATGGCCTCCACATCTACATGGATTCCACTATGATTTAGTTGGATAGTACACACTCATATGTTTTTTTCTATCGCTTTACATGGTTTATTTTTGCTCAGGTAAGTTGTTTAAATTTATTTCAAAATTTACCATTTTTTTGATATATGGTTATTTGATTAAGGTCGTGTCAAATTTTACCCTTTTTGCAAACTTTTTTTAATTATTATTTCACAATCACTAGCTCATAGTACCTATTAGGGAGTAGGAAGTTAAGAATGTAGTCTTTTTCATGCATCAATACAAGTCACTAGATCCACAAGGGTCGAACTCGGCATTTTCAAACGTATTGAAATATTTTCAAAAGATATGTTGTTCTATTTTGTCAGATTTTCTTTGATACAGGACATGGGCCAAGGGAACTAAATCGTAGGCTTGTATGTCTTATTCCTATGGTTAAACAACCGAAACATATGTAATATCTTTGACCTATCTATCTTTATAATGTTCTGATGCGATACTATCGAAGGTGGTGGTGAATAGGTTCAAACTATGTTTAATCTAGACAGTGTCTAACAAACAGAGTGCTTTTAATGAAGGGATGCTATTAGCTCATAATACAATGATTGCATTTGAAGTCACAAGGGAAAAAAGGGCATGGTTAGGTTAAGAATTGATATTTGAAGGCATAAGATAGGTTGGAATGGAGATTTATTGACATAACGATTAAAGTTCTCTTTTACAACTTAAAAACTTTGGTACACTTTATTCTCTCCTTTTTTACTTGAATTGATTTCAAGTAAAACTAAATTGAACACAATTTGTCTCTCTAATTAATAACCACTCTTTAATTTTGATCAAATTTCTCCATTGCAAAGTATTGTAATGTTTAAGCTAGACATATAGTCATCTAGACTTTACGGAAATGATATTCATTTTTCAAGATTGGAAATTTGATGGTTTGATATCTGCTCATATTGTTGTTGATTTGGTTTATGGAAAATGGTTACATCACATTTTGTTGAGTTTCATTATCTGCCATTAATGATTATTTTCTGGATCTTAAAGTGATTTTATATAAATACCAAGCTTTGATATCATTTTAGGCCTTTAATTACCTATAGAGGGGGTCAATATAATTATAACAATCAAATCCAATTATGTACTCAATAATGAAGAATAGTTTTTTATTATTGAATAAAAGTTATTACAAAATTCTCTAGCTCAACATGAGCAAATATCTTGAGAGCTTTTAGGTTATGTGTATGATAAAATAAATGCAGCAGTGTTAACTACTATTGTTAACCTAATTTGTGCTTACATATTGTACACTTATACAATCAATATATAGATAAAATCAATAAGGAATCTCATACATAAGCTATAATATAAAAAATACTAATATAAACAATGTTGATGAGAAGTATTCATCAATAAATACTGTTGATGTCATTTTTGTTAAACTCTCACATGAAATACTAATGGAACAAATGTGATAGTTATATACTAATATCATCAACTTTTGACACCAAATTTTTTGAAGGTTTATAAGCCATTTTTTAATTTTGAGGAAATCAGAACTCAATTCCCACCAACATCGGTAGGTTCCCCGTTGGACAAAAATTGAGGTATGTTCTGGGATTTGACAAACTTTGAATTTAAATTTTGATCTCCTTTTTAATAGTTTTCTCAGAATTTGGTGATCTTATTATTTTTTATATTTTCTTAAAATATTTGCAAGAAAAGAAATGTTTATTCAAATAACTAATTTGGAATAAAATTACTCAAAGAACTACAAAAAATGGGGAGTACAAAATATAAGTAAGTGAATGATATAAATATATTAATTAATATATTTTGTAAGCATTAATTATTTGTCAAAAATATATTTTCATTATAAAATTTTCTCAACTGAAGTTAGAAACTTATAATTTTCTCCTTAAATGATTGCTTTGCATGATTATTAAAATATTTTTTTAAAAAAAATATATTTTCTAACACAATATAACGGTAGATTCAAATCATAACTAAAAAATTACAAAGTTGGTATGAAATTTAACTAGTCATTTTCTACTATTTGTTATATAGAAAAAAATGCTTATTGGGTCATAATAGTCATTTCATACCAAAGTCAATATAAATGATGAATTACATAAAATCTTACCCCAAACTTAATTGAATATACTTCATCCCATAATACATATTTTTGAACATTGTTCATGTAAAATTAATAATTTTACATATCTTTTTAAAATAATTATTTTTTGAATTAAAGTTTAATATTAATAATTTTATTCATAGAAGGAAATTCTAGAAGTAATTTTTGTACGTATCCTCTTTATTCATCTTAAAAAAATAATGGAATTATATTTTGGTACCTATTTGAAAAAATAATGTTCTCTTTGCATTTCATACCCACCTTGTGAAAAGACCCAAAATTTGTTGGAAAACTTGTCTATTGAAAATTTTGAGTTACAAAACAAGTTTATAAATATAAGCATTATTTTAAATAATAAATTTTCATTAAAATTGAAAATATTAAAAATATTAATTATAATTATGTTAAAGTACATATGGTCAAGTCAAACAACTTATATACTTAGACACTATGAGCTGCATTTCTCATTCGATTTCTTCCCAATTTAGATTTTTCCCCATGAACCAGTGAATGAATATGGTATATGTAGTGTTACCCACAATATATTGTGATTTTACATATTCAAATCAAATTGACTAAGAATTAAATAAAAATCAACAATCATGTTATCATTTATTTTAATTCCTATGTTTAAATAAACATAGAAATTTGTAAATATTTTTAAAAATTGTATCATTTTTCCCATACCTATAACTTATTTGTCAAAAATTGGGTATGCTATCTTATACCTCTAGAAATTTAATTTGATTAAATGTTGTCATGGTAATATTAATTTTTACATGACGAAATATATGAATTATTGTGAGAGGTTTTTAAGACTTGAATGTATGATAGTAGTACTTATTTATTAGTTAGGGTTGTAGTAGTACATATATTATTGTTAGTTGAGGTCAGTAGGGAATTTATATATAATTTCACTAAATAAAATTTAAAATTTTCGAGAAAATATAATTTTTAGTTAAGTTTTTATACAATGGTTACCACTTATTTATAGAATCTCATTTTATTTACAATACAAAATAAATTAGAGTAATGCTTGTTTACTTATGGTTATAAATCAACACCCAATTAGTTTGTATAATACATAGAGCGACTTTGTTAAATTATATTTTTATAAAAAGAAAAAATTTGAATTTGTAATAAGAAATTGATACTAAGATAAAAAACAATCTAAACTATATTGGGCCCATTAAAACCCATGATATACAATTGGGCCTGCAAAATATAGGATATTAAAAAGGTAGGTAAAACCCTAATATCAGCCTAAGCCCGCCGCCTTACAAACAAAATGAATTTGTACTTGACCATGAAATAGGCCATGAAATAGTGTTTTGGAGTTATTTGTTTTTTCTATGAAGGAGTGTTTTGGTTAAACACATCTCCAAATGAATTGGTGGACGACTAATCAAATGAATTGGTGGAGGACTAAGTGGATAAGGTTTACAGGTTATCATGAATTGATGTTGTTTAACAAAGTAATGTAATAATTTTCTATTTCCATGTTTCTTCATTTTCTTTTCATATGTGTTATTTGCATAAACTTTTGGTAGAAATCAAACACTAAAATAAGTATCCTATTTTCCTTGTATATATGTATGTAGATTTACATGGAATGTCACTTGTATTTTTTACATGACCTCTATGTCAAGAATTATCCTTTCAAGATTATATGTCAAGGTTAGAAAAAAAGTCACTTACATTTGTATTAATTTTTTTTGTTCCTAATAAATAATCAAATACATGATATATGAAAAAAATGAAAATTTATATAAAAAAAGACCATGAATTATTTATATTTTATGTTCATATTTGTTGAATTATACTACTAAATTTATTTTATGTTTATGTATGACCTTACTTTAGAGACATTTTCACAGGAATTATATTTTCTTGCTACTTGCAGCAAGTTCCAAAAACAATGAAGAAAATGCTCCAAGTGCCTTCCCTTTCTCTTCATCAATGTACCGTGTAAGGTTTCTTTGTTATTCTTTAACTTTTACCATGCCAATATTATTATTAATATAAATGTAGATAGTACAAGTGGAACTATGTGGGGTGTGTTTTTTTCTAATGTATATATGACAAACAACTCTAAATTACTCTTTGTTGACCTAATAAAACACAAAGTTCACTTATATTTCGAGTTTCCCATCTCACGAAGCCCCATCACTTTTTAAATTCATTTCACAACACACATGGTTGAAAATGAGATTTCTTACTTGATAGAGATATAGGCTTTGTTTGGGAAATTTTTTAGTGTTGGAAGAACTTATATTTTCAATACATGAATAGGTAGGGTCACCATTTTCAGCCTCACTAGAACCGTTTCTTAGTTTTATAGATCTGTAATTATTTGAAAAGTATAGAGTTATGATTTTTCTTTAATCCAGTAGTGATATTGTTGGCGGTGTCACTGGTGGTGGTAATTTTACTAGTCCAATTGGTGGCACTAGTAGTCGTAATCTTAGGAATGGAATGGTGGTGGGATTGTTGGTGGTAAAGTTCGTCCTAATTTAAGGAGTATCATTGGTGGTAACTTTAATAATGGCATAAGTGCTAGTATCATTGGTGGTATATTGGGTAGTTTTAATAGTGGGCTTGGTGGCACCATGACTAGCATCTTTAGTGGTTACATTGGTGGTACCAGAAACGATAATATTAGTGGTGTTGGTGTTGAAGTTCGTGCTAGCTTAAGAAGCTCCATTTATGGCAAGTTTAATTATAGTATTACATGTTGTAGAATTGATGTTATATGGTTAGTCTTAGTAGTGGCATTGGTGGTGGCATTGGTGGTAGCTTATTGGTCGTATTGGTAGCTTAGTGGTGGTATTATTGGTGTTGGTGTTGAAATTCGTGCTAGCTTAAGCAGTTCCATTTATGGCCAGTTTAATTATGGTATTACAGGTGGTAGCATTGATATTATATTGGTTAGTCTTATTAGTGGCATTGGTGTTGGCATTGGTGGTAGCTTAGTGATCCTATTAATGGTGGAATGGCTAGTTGCTATAGTGGTAGCATTGGTGGTATATTGGTTAGTCTTAGTAGTGGAGATTTATGGTAGCATTGCTGGTAGCTTTAGTGGTAGCACTTGTTGTATATTAGGTAATATTATTAGTTGATTTAGCTTCGGAGATGGTGGTTGTGACACCCTCGAAACCCGGGTCAGAAGTTTGGGGTTCACAACACACATATTATTTAAACCAGTATATGAAATATTATATGCAATTACCCTTATTTACGCAACCACAAATAACAACAGGGTAAAGTATGAAAACCACCCACAACCTTGACTTTTATTATGTCATACCAAATCCCAACTAGTTTAAGTTATAACTGAAAATGAAATCATTCTTACAATATATAAAACCAGCTCGATCCAACTCAACCTGGAATCCTAGATCGCATACTGGACTGGGGATCCTCGTTACCAACAATTTCCATTTTAACTATAGAATGACCTAAACAGATTCACAAGGTTGAGCTAACTAGCTCAGCAAGTTATAATATATAAAAACAACTGAATATTCATTAGAATTGTTAAGTAATTATTAGAATTTGATGTTTATTTTTAAGTTTAAAATCAAGGTTAGGCTACTGATCAGTGACACACTAACCCGATCAAGGCACCCAGCTCTACTCTCTATACTGGATTAAAGGCACACATTGGCCTAATATGACCACCAATCTGGTCTGACCACAAATCTGTTCCATATTTATAAACCTATCCAATTATATAACAATTCAACATGATAAATATTGTAATTCAATAAAACAGAATCATAATTAACATTGATAAAACATTTATTTCAGAGCATAAAGCAATTCATAAATATCACCAGAGTATATCAAGGTATGTATGAGGAATAACTTCCAACCTGTAGGAGAATCAGGTATTAGATGAATAATGGTTATACAAGGTTTAGTTCACTATACCATAGAATTGATTTCGCAACCAGATTTTTAAAAACTATCTAAAAAACGTTGTTGTTGAAAGGTGATTTCATGTCTATTGCAAGGGATTTTAAAAACATTGCAACTGAATCAACAAAATTTCGAGATCGTTACAAATACATTATTGCAATACATTATATAATCATTACAGTAGATCAGAGATTTGGTCCCAAAAGTTAGGCGGTCTTGTTCAAAACTTGTACTCGGGCTTGCTGAAATTGTTTTCCGGGTGTCTATTAAATAAACAAAAAATACACAGACTGTCAAACAATCTCCACTGCGGCGAAAGATTAAATCTTTGCTGAAATATTTCTCTCAAACACTGAATATTAAATCTTTGTAAAGACTAAAGCTCCAAGAAGATTAAATCTCGGAAAAGATTAAACCTTAAACGGAATGTATTTTTTCCCCAAATCATCTTTCCTAAAGTTCTTTCAATACACTAAATTTAATTTAGGAGAAGATTAAATTTGGTCGATTATTGTTAATGATTGTTTAATTTACCTCCTTGCTTTTTTGTTTCTATGTTATTTTGTGTTTGGGAACTTTTATCGATGTTACACTATGTGTTAATTAGGGTTTATTTATTAAATCATGTTTATTTGTCTATCCTGTTTTATTATCAGTTTTGAGTTTATTGGGATTTGTTTGGAATGTGGTAGGAAATTGTGAGGTATCACTTATCGTTGTAAAAGTAGAATTTGTTAATCTTTATAGAATGAAGTACTACAAAGAAGATATTCAATACTTTCAGATGTTTTATTATATATCGAATCGTTAAATAAAAAACTTGTGTCCAATCCCTAGGTCATATAAAGGTGTTTGTATAATTGTTTATTAAGAATCAATTAAGCAAGTGTTATTATAATTCACATCTTATAATTTTTTTTATCGGTTTCATTTTAGAAAAAGATAAAAGAAAACTGTGAGAAGATGACCCGAGCTACGGGAAGTGATGACTAATGTTTTGAAAGAACATATACCACAAGTGTCGATAACAAGAATAGTTCAAGGACGGAGAGGCGATATTTTTAATACAAATAACGAAGAAAATGACATCCATAGTATTGGTGGAGGACATTGATCTGCAACTATGACCATGCTACCTACTACAGGGAAATGTATCAAGTTAGCAAAAGTTGAAAGGTTGCCATCTTTTATAACATGGATTCCCTTGGATAGGTAAAACATTTTGTGCTCTTTTTTTACAACTCCTTATCATTTGGTGATAAGGAATTAAATTATATTACAATATGAGATTCTCAGATTGTTATTTACAAAACCCGGTACCTGACTTTCTCTTTGCAGGGTGGTTTCTCCACAAACTTGGATCAAATCGACTCATCAAAAAGCATATTCTGCTCAAGGTAAAACATCAGAGTGTGGAGGAACATCTCGATTTGGTCGCTTTGGCTTTGGCTCATAGTTATAAACAAAAATACCAAAACCACGACAACACAAATAGGTATATTGTAATTATGGAACATGCATATATGATATTCCTTGTTATGGCCTCCACATCTACATGTCTTCCACTATGATTTGGTTGGATAGTACACACACATATGTTTTTTCCTATGGCTTTACATAGTTTTGTTTCTGCTCGGGTAAGTTGTTTAAATTTATGTCAAATTTTACCGTTTTTTTATATATTGTTATTGGATTAAGGTCGTGTCAAATTTTACCCTTTTTGCAAATTTTTTTTAAATTTTATCTCACAATCACTAGGTCACATTACCTATTAGGGAGGAGGAAGTTAAGAATGTAGTCTTTTTCATTCATCAATACAAGTCACTAGATCCACATTGGTCGAACCCGGCATTTTTCAAACGTATTGAAATATTTTTAAAAGATATGTTGTCCTATTTTGTCAGATTTTCTTTGATATATGACATGGGCCAAGGGAACTAAATCGTAGGCTTGTATGTCTTATTCCTAAGGTTAAACAACTGAAACATATGGAAGATCTTTGACCTATCTATCTTTATAATGTACTGATGCGCATATTGTCGAAGGTGGTGGTGAATATGTTCAAACTATATTTAATCTAGACAATGTCTAACAAACAGAGTGCTTTTAATGAAGGGAGGCTATTAGTTCATAATACAATGATTGCATTTGAAGTCACAAGGGAAAAAAGGGTGTGGCTGGGTTAAGAATTGATATTTTATGGCATTAGATAGGTTGGAATGGAGATTTTTTGATACAACGATTAAAGTTCTCTTTTACAACTTAAACAACATTGGTACACTTTATTTTCTCCTTTTTATCATGTACCAAATTCAAGTATCCGCCACTAGCACTTAATTTGTTAATTATATGGATAAAAAGGATTTTAACATTGAATTGATTTGTTGAAAAATATGTGTAAGTAAAACTAAATTGAACACAACGTGTCTCTCTAATTAATAACCACTCTTTAATTTTGATCAAATTTCTCCATTGCAAAGTACTACATTATAAAAAATTAGAGCCTCCATGTATTGAGAAATACATGTATACAACACTCTATAATCCACCAGCATACCAGGAAAATTGTAATGTTTCTATCATCTCTACTATTTTCTTATTTATTTTAAATTTAGATTAATTTTAATTTCCATATTGTTAACCATGTTTATTCGATTTAAGGTTTAAGAAATCAAATACCATTACTCAACTATCATAACATACATTATCATTCTCTTATAGAGGAACTTAAATAAATTGGGGATATTTTGATAAAGTTTTTGGAGAAAACCTTACCATTTAGCGATATCATTATATATCATTAAGCGAAAACACTGATTTCTTATAGAGGAACTTAAATAAATTGGGATATCTTGGAAAGTGTTTTTATATATTTATACGATTTAACATAGCGTTATTATATGATTTTATGTGCAAAAATTCATAAGCGAAAATATCTGATAGTGGCTATAATACATAAGTTGTATTACACAAAATGTGAAATATATTCTTGATTCTAGCAAACTAAAATAATTATTGAATTCACTTTATATGTTGAAATATATCTGACCCTCCTAACCCTCCTAACACAGTATATATTATTTTTATATATTAACAAGAAGTCATGAGTTGCTTATGCAATGAGAGCGAAAAAGGTGAAACAAATTGAACACGAGATTTTGTACTCGTTCCATTCAACTTTTATCTGGTCTCAGAGAATCACTTGATCTAATTATCGAGGAAAGACTTGATAAGGTAATAGCAAGGCACACTCCCCTTGCAACAACAAGTAGAAACACTTGTATGCAGCTTAAGCTTTGTTATTAATTTTTGTTCTTATATGCAGCTTAAGCAAAACACTGAAAATACTTTTTGTTTGATTATGTATTCTTTGTGAGATGCATAGAAAGTAGAACACATGTTGAAACCTTTATTCGTAGATACAATGTAAATATTACACACCAGTTCAGTTTATAGATGATTTGAGAATTATAAGTGCAACGATTTTAATTGTAGTCGATTTTTATTTCATCATCTAATTGCTTACAGAATTTTAAGAATCGGATTATTCTGTGCTGATCTTTGTTTTACATTTTTGGATATTGTGTGACTATATGTTCATATCACAGGTTTGTTGTGGAGGCCTGGGGGCTGAAAACTGCACTGGGAAAGATGAACGGTTAAGTCATATTAGTCATATTATTACTGCGGTTATGGTACCTGCATACATTGATAGTTCAGAGGTTATTAGAAGGGCATAGAATGATACAACTCGATCTTATGGCTTGGACTTAATAAAGTAGCATGAAAGGATTCGAGGATAGATCATGTGAGAAATCTAAATGAGGCATATTGTCATTTCTTTTATACAATGTTACAGATTTTGTTGCATCTACATATTGACCAGAGACAAGATTAATAGTAAAATATGTTAGTTCTACAATTCTCTTTGAGAAGCTGTAACAAAATTATGTCAAATTCATAATATGAGCCATAACCTTGTATCCTACTTCCTTTTGCTAAGGCCACACAATCACTCATAAACCAGACAAGTTATAAATATTCTCCTTATTTACCTCTTACTAACCATTTCGAAAAACAATAAAATATTTATAAATATTCTACTATAAACTTACAGGTGTTTTCTATAGTTGCAAGTGATAGGCTTGCTGGAATAATCTTAAATTTAGTTATTAATATGTGTTTTATTACTTTTGAATAAATTGTATAGGCCTTATTGAACGTTGTGTTGGTTAGCACAACAGTAACTGTAGACTAGGTCATAGTTCAGTTTCAGCATTATCAGGGAAGTTGAAGTAGTGGAGTCATGCTAGGAAGTTCAGTTGCTATCTTTTAGATATCACGTTATATGTCTAGACTAGTATATATTAGATTGTATGCATTCAGTTTGATAACATGGAATGAGAAGCAGCTTTATTTTCTTCTCCATACACAGCAACCATGTGCTAAACACTGCACTTTGCATCTAAAGCACAAGCCCATCACAATTTTTTTTCTACACTTGGTATAAGAGCATAATGGTTAGGTTCCTGTATGCCTAAATATCAACCCAAGCACACAAATAAAATCAGGGAAACATCCAAAGCAAAAGAATGTTTTGTGGGCTTAAGCTATCCAATGTTAACGAGAAACAATTACACGACATGGTCCCTAAAGATAAAAGTTTTCATGAAGGCGCAAGGAGTTTGGTGTGCAATCGAGCAGAAGGATCCTAAGGGGGCCGTGGATGAGAAAACGGTGCAAGTGGCACTTGCATCAATATATCAAGGTGTGCCCGAAGATGTGTTGATGTCCATTGCTGAAAAAGAAACAACTAAGGAAGCATGGGAAGCGATCAAGATGATGTGTATGGGTGTGGAAAGAGTAAAAGAAGCAAAAGTACAGACGTTAAAAGGTGAGTTATAGTCCTTAATCATGAAGGAAACGGATAAAATCGAAGAATTTTGTATGAAGTTGAGTGGGATTGTGACTAAATCCGGTCCTTGGCGAAACAATGAAAGAATCGAGTGTTGTGAGAAAAATTCTACGTGCAGTTCCGGATAAGTTTCTTCAAATAGCTTCAAATATGAAGCAATTTGGAGACGTTAAGGGGATGACAGTTGAAGAGGTAGTTGGTCATCTCAAAGCTTACGAGAAAAGGATGAAAGGAAGGTCTGAGAGCGTAGATGGACAACTTCTTCTGACATCTCGGACTAACGGTTGAATTATTATCAATTAAACACTGATAATTCAATTTATTATTCAATATAAATAATTATTGCTAATTTTTAAATCCCAAAATAATTTTTAAATAATTATTTAAGAAAAATCAAAGACAAAAATAATTTTTTTATAATTTTTGGAGTTAAAATGAAGAAGTTATGATTTATCGAACATTATGTGACTAATTATCGAAATAATTAATCACTTTTTAAATATTTAATAAATAAACTAATAAATAATTAATAGATAATTTTTACTAATTTAAAATAATTAATCCCTAATTATTAGGATTAATCACAATTTATTGCAAATATTTACAACTCATCGTTATTTATTTGATTAGATCGATTATTTACAAATAATCAATCGATTTAATTAACTGATACGCTATTTATCGAATAACTACGAATTACTCGAATTATAAACCAACTCAACGATTAAACACTCGTATAAATACGAGCTACGCACTATTATCGAATACTACCGAACTAATATTATTATTGGAATATAAATGATTCGTTAATCAATTAATTATCGGTATTTAATTATACGATACGAACAATTACTGCAATATTATTCGAATAACTAACGCTCGAATAATTCTCATTATCGAATCACTATTCGCATAGATACGAGTTACTCGTATTATTTAATCTTTAATTAATTACCTAATTACTAATTAATTACCTAATTATTAATTAATTAGATAACTAATAAATAATTAGATAAATAATTAAATTCAAATTTATAAATTAATAAAATAATTCAGAAATAATAATATTATTTTTCAGAATTCAAAACTGATTTTTTAATTGATTTATAGAATTAATCAAAACTAATTTTCAATTTTACAAAATATAAATAAATAATTAATATTTCAGAAACAGGAAACAGAAATTGGTTTTGGGTTTTGGGGGATCAAAACCGGGTCAAATAAAAAATCCAATCGGGTCTTCAAGAATTCAAACGGGTCCGGTTTGCAGATGATCAGAAACTGGAGAAGACGACCGGAATCGGTCGCCGCCCGGCGGGTTTGTCCGGCAGCTTCACCGGCGTACCATTTCGAAGCCGTTTCAATCGATTTCGGCTGGAAACGATTCGTAACACCCAGGTGCTCGTCTAAATCGTCAACAACATCACCCCATCATCCCTTCGATTCCTCTGGCCAAAACGAGCCCAGAAACCGGCCACCTTCAACCCCAACTCCGGCGACATGGTTTTCGACGATTACAACACCAAACAACGTGATTTTTATGCCAAAACGAAGCTACAGACTTCTACAATTACTTCCTAACATCAATCACGAGCAAAAACATATATAAATCTAAAAAAAAACGAAATCAAAAATAGGTAAACCCAAGAACTTGACATATCGATTTGGGGGTTGTAAAATCAAAATAAAAATACCTAATCACTTCTAGGACTAAAACAAATCTAACTCAATCAAACAATCAAACGATTCTTCAAAATCAAAAATCGAAATTCATGCCAAGAACATCAAAATTCGATTTTAAAATTTGGTTAC
Organism: Apium graveolens; assembly: GCF_009905375.1. NCBI lineage: Eukaryota > Viridiplantae > Streptophyta > Magnoliopsida > Apiales > Apiaceae > Apium > Apium graveolens. The sequence goes on from NW_027421750.1 coordinate 17,260, forward strand.
TCGAGCAAAATCAGGGGTTTAGTAAATCTCCTGCAATCACCGTTTGATCTTCAAGCTTCTTCAAGAACACAACTCCCACCCACACTTTCTAATTTCTTTTCTTTTTAATTTTTTCTGATTTTTAATTGTGATTAACTAATTAATTACCACCAAATATGATATTTATATTTATGAAAATAATACCCCTAAATAAAATTAAGGGGCTAATTATACTCCTAATAAAAATATTTGGCCCCAATTTTTATAATTTTTGGGTATTAATATTAAATTTTTAAATATCCAATAAATACAAAATTAATGCTAAAAATTCCCAATAATTGTGAATATTACAAAAATACAAAGAAAATGATATATGATAATTTCATGATCATATAAATAAAAATGATTTTTGTGGGGTTTTTGGTACCCGAAGGGGCCCGGAAAAGCCGTTTTTCGCGAAAAAGGTCAATTTGTAAAACGTCTAGGGGTTCAGAATAACGATATGGTATAGGGCATTTTCGGCAAAATAGGGCCAATGATTTTGTTTGAAATACGGGCTTTTAAAACATGGTTTTGAGTTGTACGGGTTTTGATATAAGATATCTAAGTTACAATAAAACACTCAATAAATGTCCAAAACACATTTGGATCAAAACAGATAACACGTAACACATAGCAGTTATTAAGGTTTAATGACTCAACACATTTAATCACATATAAATGACATATTAATACACATATTTTATTATAAATATGATATCATACAACGTAAATTTTCCGGTCGTTACATTATACCTACAAATTTAATTTGATTAAATGTTGTCATGGTAATATTAATTTTTACATGACCAATAATATCTTAGTTATTGTGAGAGGTTTTTAAGACTTGAATGTATGATAGTAGTACTTCTATTATTCTTAGTTAGGGTTGTAGTAGTACATATTATTGTTAGTTGAGATCAGTAGGGAATTTATATATTATTTGACTAAATAAAATTTAAATTTTTTGAGAAAATGTCATTTTTAGTTAAGTTTTTTATACAATGCTTACCACTTAATTTATAGAATTCATTTTATTTACAATACAAAATAAATTAGAGTAATGCTTGTCTACTTATGGTTGTAAATCAACACCCATTTAGTTTATATAATACATGGAGCAGACTTTGTTAAATTATATTTTTATAAAAAGAAAAAATTTGAATTTGTAATAAGAAATTGATAATAAGATAAAAAACAATTTAAACTAAAGTGGATAAGGTTTACTGTTTATCATGAATTGATGTTGTTTAACAAAGTTAAGGTAATAATTTATGGGACATGCAGATATGATATTCCTTGTTATGGCCTCCACATCTACATATCTTCCACTATGATTTAGTTTGATAATATACACACATATGTTTTTCGTATGGCTTTACATGGTTTTGTTTCTGCTCGGGTAAGTTGTTTAAATTTATGTCAAATTTTACCGTTTTGTTTTATATATGATTGGATTAAGGTCGTGTCAAATTTTACCCTTTTTGCAAATTTTTTTAAATATTATCTCACAATCACTAGGTCATATTACCTATTAGGGAGGAGGAAGTTAAGAATGTAGTCTTTTTCATACATCAATACAAGTCACTAGATCCACATGGGTCGAAGCATTTTTCAAACGTATTGAAATATTTTTAAAAAATATGTTGTCCTATTTTGTCAGATTTTCTTTGATACATGACATGGGCCAAGGGAACTAAATTGTAGGCTTGTATGTCTTATTTCTAAGGTTAAACAATTGAAACATATGTAAGATCTTCGACCTATCTATCTTTATAATGTACTGATGCGCATATTGTCGACGGTGGTGGTGAATAAGTTCAAACTATGTTTAATCTAGACAGTGTCTAACAAACAGAGTGCTTTTAATGAAGGGAGGCTATTAGCTCATAATACAATGATTGCATTTGAAGTCACAAGGGAAAAAAGGGTGTGGCTGGGTTAAGTATTGATATTTTTAAGGCATAAGATAGGTTGGAATGGAGATTTATTGATATAACCATTAAAGTTCTCTTTTACAACTTAAAAAACTTTGGTACAATTTATTCTCTCCTTTTTACCATGTACCAGATTCAAGTATCAGCAATAGAACTCAATTTTTTAATTATATGGATAAAAAGGATTTTAACATAGAATTGATTTGTTGAGAAATATGTGTAAGTAAAACTAAATTGAACACAATTTGTCTCTCTAATTAATAACCACTCTTTAATTTTGATCAAATTTCTCCATTGCAAAGTACTACATTATAAAAAATCCCTTCCAGTATTCACCATCTGTTACTGGCAGACATATAGTCATCTGGACTTTACAGAAATGATATTCATTAATTTTCAAGATTGGAAATTTGAGGGTTTCATATCTGCTCATATTGTTGTTGATTTGGTTTATGGCTAATGGTGACCGCACATTTTGTTGAGTTTCATTATCTGCCATTAATGATTATTTTCTGCATCTTAAAGTGATTTTATATAAACACCAAGTTTTGATATCAATTTTTAGGCTTTAATTACCTATGAGGGGGTCAATATAATTATAACAATTAAATCCAATTATGTACTCAATAATGAAGAATAGTTTTTATATATTGAATAAAAACTTATTACAAAATTCTCTAGCTAAACATGAGAAAATATCTTGAGAGCTTGTAGGTTATATGTATGATAAAATAAATGCAACAGTGTTAACCTACTAGTGACTTAAACAATCAATATAAATATAAAATCAATAAAGAATCCTAAAACAATGCTATAATATCAAAAAATTACTAATATGAACAATGTTGAAGAGAAGTATTCATCAATAAATAGTGATGATGTCATTTTTATTAAACTCTCATATGAAATACTAATGGAAAAAATGTGATAGTTATTTACTAATATCATCAACTTTTGACACCAAATTTTTTGAAGTTTTATAAACCATTTTTTAATTTTGAGGAAATAGAACTCAATTCCCACCGACATCCGTAGGTTCCCCCTTTGGACAAAAATTGAGGTATGTTCTGGGATTTGACAAACTTTGAATTTCAATTTTCATCTCCTTTTTTAATTGTTTTTCTTAGAATTTGGTGATCTTATTATTTTTTATATTTTCTTAAAATATTTGCAAGAAAAGAAATGTTTATTCAAATAACTAATTTGGATTAAAATTACTTAAAGAACTATAAAAAATGGTGAGTACAAAATATAAGTAATGTAAATGATATTTAAATAATTTTAATATATTTTTGTAAGCATTAATTATTTGTCGAAAACATATTTTCATTATAAAATTTTCTCAACTGAAGTTAGAAACTTATAATTTTCTGCTTAAATGATTACTTTATATGATTATTAAAATATTTTTTAAAAAAAATATATTTTCTAACACTAATATAACCGGTAGATTCAAATCTTAACAAAAAAATTACAAAGTTGGTATGAAATTTTACAAGTCATTTTCTACTATTTGTTATATAGAAAAAAATGCTTATTGGGCCATAATAGTCATTTCATACCAAAGTCAATATAATTGATGAATTACATAAAATCTTAGGCCAAACTTAGTAGAATATACATGTTTTTTGAACTTTGTTCATGTAACATTAATAATTTTACATATCTTTTTAAAATAATTATTTTTTTGAATTAAAGTTTTATATTAATAATTTTATTCAAAAAAGGAAATTCTAGAAGTAATATTTATATGTATCCTCTTTATTCATCTTAAAAAATAATGGAATTATATTTTGGTACATATCTCTTTGCATTTCATATCCACCTTGTGAAAAGACCCAAAATTTGTTGGAAAACTTGTCTATTGAAAATTTTGAGTTACAAAACATGTTTATAAATATAAGCATTGTTTTAAATAATAATTTTTTATTAAAATTGACAATATTAAAAATATTCATTATAATTATGTTAAAGTACAGATGGTCAAGTCAAACAACTTATATACTTAGACACTATCAGCTGTATTTCTCATTCAATTTCTTCCCAATTTAGATTTTTCCCAATCAACCAGTGAATGAATATGGTATATGTAGTGTTACCCATAATATTGTCATTTTACATGTTCAAATCAAATTGACTAAGAATAAAATAAAAATCAACAATCATATTATCATTCATTTTAATTCCTATGTTTAAATAAAATAGCAATTAGTAAATATTTTTAAAATTGTATCATTTTTCCCATAAGTATGACTTGTTTGTGGAAAATTTGGTATGCTATCTTATACCTCTAGAAATTTAATTTGATTAAATGTTGTCATGGTAATATTAATTCTTACATGACCAATAATATCTCAATTATTGTGAGAGGTTTTTAAGACTTGAATGTATGATAGTAGTACTTCTATTATTCTTAGTTAGGGTTGTAGTAGTATATTATTGTTAGTTGTGGTCAGTAGGGAATTTATATATAATTTTACTAAATAAAATTTAAAATTTTCGAGAAAATATCATTTTAAGTTAAGTTTTTTATATAATGCTTACCACTTAATTTATAGAATCTCATTTTATTTACAATACAAAATAAATTAGAGTAATGCTTGTCTACTTATGGTTGTAAATCAACACCCATTTAGTTTATATAATACATGGAGCAGACTTTGTTAAATTATATTTTTATAAAAAGAAAAAATTTGAATTTGTAATAAGAAATTGATAGTAAGATAAAAAACAATTTAAACTAAATTAGTCCCATTGAAACCCATGATATACAATTGGGCCTGCAAAATATAACATATTAAAAAGGTAGGTAAAACCCTAATATCAGCACATGCCGCCTTACAAACAAAATGAATTTGTACATGGTCATGAAATAGGGTTTTGGAGTTATTTGTATTTTCTATAAAAGAGTGTTTTGGTGCTGTAAGGTTAAACACATCTTCAAATGAATTGGTGGAGGACTAATCAAATGAATTGGTGGAGGACTAAGTGGATAAGGTTTAGTGGTTATCATGAATTGATGTTGTTTAACAAGTTAAGGTAATAATTTATATTTCCCTGTTTCTTCATTTTCTTTTCATATGTGTTATTTGCATAAACTTTTGGTAGAAATCAAACACTAAAATAAGTATCCCATTTTCCTTGTATATATGTATGTAGATTTACATGGAATATCACTTGTATTTATTTTTACATGACCTCTATGTCAAGAATTATCCTTTCAAGATTATATGTCAACGTTAGAAAAAAAATCAGTTACATTTGTATTAATTTTTTTTTGTCCTCATAAATAATCAAGTACAAGATATATGAAAAAAATGAAAATTTAAAGAAAAGAAGCCCACTTATTATTTATATTTTATATTCATATTTGTTGAATTATACTATTAAATTTATTTTATGTTTATGTATGACCTTACTTTAGAGATATTTTCACAGCAGTTATATTTTTCTTGCTACTTGCAACAAGTTCCAAAAACAATGAAGAAAATGCTCCAAGTGCCTTCCCTTTCTCCTCTTCATCAATGTACCGTGTTAGGTTTCTTTGGTATTTTTTAACTTTTACCATGCCAATATTATTATAAATATAAATGCACATAGTACAAGTGGATCTATGTGCGGTGTGTTATTTTTTTATTTTTTATATATATGAAAACTCTAAATTACTCTTTGTTGACCTAATAACACACGAAGTTTAGGTACGAAGCCCCATCACTTTTTAACTTCATTTCACAACACACATGGTTGAAAATGAGATTTCTTACTTGATAGAGATGTAGGCTTTGTTTGGGAAATTTTTTAGTGTTTGAAGAAATTATATTTTCAATACATGAATATGTAGGGTCACCATTTTCAGTCTCACTAGAACCCATTGCTTAGTAACTTCTATAGATCCATAACTATTTGAAAAGTATAGAGTTATGGTTTTTCTTTAATCTAGTAGTAATATTGTTGGCGATGTCACTGGTGGTGGTAATTTTACTAGTCCAATTGGTGGCACTAGTAGTCCTAATCTTAGGAGTGAAATTTGTGGTGGGATTGTTTGTAGTGAAGTTTGTGCTAACTTAAGGTGTATCATTGGTGGTAACTTTAATAATGGCATAATTGGTAGTAGCATTGGTGGTATATTGGGTAGTTTTAATAGTGGGATTAGTGGCAGCATGACTAGCATCTTTAGTGGTTACATCGGTGGTTCCAGAAACGATAATATTAGTAGTGGATTTGCTGGAATTGATGGTGCCATTGGTCCTGGAGCTCTTATTAGTGCAATTGGTGGCATTGAAAGCAGTAATCTTTGCTGGGGAATTGATGGTGGTATTATTGGTGTTGGTGTTGAAGTTCATGCTAGCTTAAGCAGTTCCATCCATGGCCAGTTTAATTATGGTACTGCAGGTGGTAGCATTGATGTTATATTGGTTAGTCTTAGTAGTGACATTGGTGTTGGCATTGGTGGTAAATTAGTGATCGTATTGGTGGTGGAATGGCTAGTTGCCATAGTGGTAGCATTGGTGTTATATTGGTTAATCTTAGTAGTGGCAATTTATGGTAGCATTGCTGGTAGCTTTAGTGGTAGCTTTAGTGGTAGCACTCGTTGTATATTAGGTTATATTAGTAGTTGATTTAGCTTCGGAGATGGTGGTTGTGACGCCCTCCGAACCCGGGTCAGAAGTTTGGGGTTCAACACACATATATATAACCTGTATATGAAATATTATATGCAATTATCCTTATTTATGCAACCACGATTCCAACAGGTGAAAGTATGAAAACCAACCACAACCTTGACTTTTATCACGTCATATCAAATCCCAACTAGTTTAACGTACAACTGAAAATGAAATCATTCTTACAAACTTGCATAACTCAAATTAGCTCGATCCAACTCAACCGGGAATCCTAGATCGGATACAGGACTGGGGATCCTCGTTACCAATAATTTCCATTTTAACTGTAGAATGACCTAAACAGATTCACACGGGTGAGCTAACTAGCTCAGCAAGTTATAATAACAATAACTGGGTGTAAACAATGATCAATTGAAATGATTCATAGGAATCTAGTTCCTTGTTAAGCAATTATTAGAATTGGATATTCATTTTTAAGTTTAAAACCAAGGTTAGGCTGCTGATCAGTGACACACTAACCCCGATCAAGGCACACAACTGCTCTCTATACCGGATCCAAGGCACACATTGGCCTAATATGACCACCAATCTGGTCTGACCAGGAATCTGTTCCATATTTATAAATATATCCAATTCTATAACAATTCAACATGATAAATATTGTAATTCAATAAAACAGAATCATAATTAACAATGATAAAACATTTATTTCAGAGTATAAAGCAATTCATAAATATCACCAGAGTATATCAGGGTATGTATGAGGAATAGCTTCCGACCTGTAGGAGAATCAGGTATTAGATGAATAATGGTTATACAAGGTTTAGTTCACTATACCATAATTGCTTTTGCAACAAGATTTTTAAAAACTATCTAAAAAACGTTGCTGTTGAAAGGTGATTTCATGTCTATTGCAAGGGATTTTAAAAACATTGCAACTGAATCAACAAAATTTCGAGGTCGTTACAAATACATGTTATTGCAATACATTTATAATCGTTATAGTAGATCAGAAATTTGGGCCCAAAAGTTAGGCGGTCCTGTTCAAAACTTGTGAGCGGGCTTGCTGAAATTGTTTTCCCGGCTTTCTATTAAATAAACAAAAATAACACAGACTGTCAAACATTCTCCACAGCGGCGAAAGATTAAATCTTTGCTGAAATATTTCTCTCAAACACTGAATATTAAATCTTTGTAAAGACTCAAACTCCAAGAAGATTAAATCTCGTAAAAGATTAAACCTTGAACGAAATGTATTTTTTTTCCAAATCATCTTTCCTAAAGTTCTTTTAATTCACTAAAATAATTTAGGAGAATATTAAATTTGGTCGATTATTGTTAATTATTGTTTAATTTACCTCCTTACTTTTTTGTTTCTATGTTATTTTGTGTTTGGGATCTTTTATCAAGGTTACACTATGTGTTAATTAGGGTTATTTATTAAATCATGTTTATATGTCAATCGTGTCTTATTATCAGTTCTGAGTTGTATTGGGATTTGTTTGGAATGACAGTGGTATGATATTGTGAGGAATCACTTGTCGTTGTAAAAGTAGAATTTGTATTTTGGACTTTTGTTTGCTCCGTATTCTGATAGTTTGTTAATCTTTATAGAATGAAGTACTAAAGAAGAAATTCTATACTTTCAGATATTTTATTATATATTGACTCGTTAAATAAAAAACTTGTGTCCAATCGCCTAGGTCATATAATGGTGTTTGTATACTTGTTTATTAATAATGAATTAAGCAAGTGTTATTATATTCACATCTTATAATTTTTTTAATGGTTTCATTTTAGAAAAAGATAAATGAAAATTGTGAGAAGAGATACCACAAGTGTTGATAACAAGAATAGTTCAAGGACGGAGAGGCGATATGTTATTAATACAAATAACGAAGAAAATGACATCTATAGTTTTGGTGGAGGACATTGCTCTCAACTATGACCTTGCTTCCTACTACAGGGAAATGTATCAAGTTAGCAAAAGTGGAAAGGTTGCCATCTTTTATAACATGGATTCCCTTGGATAGGTAAATTATTTTGTGCTCTTTTTTGACAACTCCCTATCATTTGGTGATAAAGAATTAAATTAAATTACAATATGAGATTCTCAGATTGTTATTTACAAATCCCAGTACCTGACTTTCCCTTTGCAAGGTGGTTTCTCCACAAACTTGGATCAAATCGACTAATCAAAAAACATCTGCTCAAGATAAAACATCAGAGTCTGGAGGAACATCTCGATTTGGTCGCTTTGGATTTGGCTCATAGTTATAAACAAAAATACTGAAACCATGACATGACAAACAGGTATATTGTAATTATGGGACATGCATATCTGATATTCCTTGTTATGGCCTCCACATCTACATGGATTCCACTATGATTTAGTTGGATAGTACACACTCATATGTTTTTTTCTATCGCTTTACATGGTTTTATTTTGCTCAGGTAAGTTGTTTAAATTTATTTCAAAATTTACCATTTTTTTGATATATGGTTATTTGATTAAGGTCGTGTCAAATTTTACCCTTTTTGCAAACTTTTTTTAATTATTATTTCACAATCACTAGCTCATAGTACCTATTAGGGAGTAGGAAGTTAAGAATGTAGTTTTTCATGCATCAATACAAGTCACTAGATCCACAAGGGTCGAACTCGGCATTTTTCAAACGTATTGAAATATTTTCAAAAGATATGTTGTTCTATTTTGTCAGATTTCTTTGATACAGGACATGGGCCAAGGGAACTAAATCGTAGGCTTGTATGTCTTATTCCTATGGTTAAACAACCGAAACATATGTAATATCTTTGACCTATCTATCTTATAATGTTCTGATGCGCATACTATCGAAGGTGGTGGTGAATAGGTTCAAACTATGTTTAATCTAGACAGTGTCTAACAAACAGAGTGCTTTTAATGAAGGGATGCTATTAGCTCATAATACAATGATTGCATTTGAAGTCACAAGGGAAAAAAGGGCATGGTTAGGTTAAGAATTGTTGAAGGCATAAGATAGGTTGGAATGGAGATTTATTGACATAACGATTAAAGTCTCTTTTACAACTTAAAAAACTTTGGTACACTTTATTCTCTCCTTTTTTACTTGAATTGATTTCAAGTAAAACTAAATTGAACACAATTTGTCTCTCTAATTAATAACCACTCTTTAATTTTGATCAAATTTCTCCATTGCAAAGTATTGTAATGTTTAAGCTAGACATATAGTCATCTAGACTTTACGGAAATGATATTCATTAATTTTCAAGATTGGAAATTTGATGGTTTGATTATCTGCTCATATTGTTGTTGATTTGGTTTTATGGAAATGGTTACATCACATTTGTTTGAGTTTCATTATCTGCCATTAAGATTATTTTGGATCTTAAAGTGATTTTATATAAATCAAGCTTTGATATCATTTTTAGTCCTTTAATTACCTAAGAGGGGGTCAATATAATTATAACAATCAAATCCAATTATGTACTCACTAATGAAGAATAGTTTTTATATTATTGAATAAAAAGTTATTACAAAATTCTCTAGCTCAACATGAGCAAATATCTTGAGAGCTTTTAGGTTATGTGTATATAAAATAAATGCAGCAGTGTAACTTACTATTGTAACCTATTTGTGCTTACATATTGTACACTTATACAATCAATATATAGATAAAATCAATAAGGAATCCTCATACATAAGCTATAATATAAAAAATACTAATATAAACAATGTTGATGAGAAGTATTCATCAATAAATACTGTTGATGTCATTTTTGTTAAACTCTCACATGAAATACTAATGGAACAAATGTGATAGTTATATACTAATATCATCAACTTTTGACACCAAATTTTTGAAGGTTTATAAGCCATTTTTTAATTTCGAGGAACATCAGAACTCAATTCCCACCAACATCGGTAGGTTCCCCGTTGGACAAAAATTGAGGTATGTTCTGGGATTTGACAAACTTTGAATTTAAATTTTGATCTCCTTTTTTAATAGTTTTTCTCAGAATTTGGTGATCTTATTATTTTTTTATATTTTCTTAAAATATTTGCAAGAAAAGAAATGTTTATTCAAATAACTAATTTGGAATAAAATTACTCAAAGAACTACAAAAAATGGGGAGTACAAAATATAAGTAATGTGAATGATATTTAAATAATATTAATATATTTTTGTAAGCATTAATTATTTGTCAAAAATATATTTTCATTATAAAATTTTCTCAACTGAAGTTAGAAACTTATAATTTCTCCTTAAATGATTGCTTTGCATGATTATTAAAATATTTTTTTAAAAAAAATATATTTTCTAACACAAATATAACGGTAGATTCAAATCATAACTAAAAAATTACAAAGTTGGTATGAAATTTAACTAGTCATTTTCTACTATTTGTTATATAGAAAAAATGCTTATTGGGTCATACTAGTCATTTCATACCAAAGTCAATATAAATGATAAATTACATAAATCTTACCCCAAACTTAATGAATATACTTCATCCCATAATACATATTTTTTGAACATTGTTCATGTAAAATTAATAATTTTACATATCTTTTTAAAATAATTATTTTTTGAATTAAAGTTTAATATTAATAATTTTATTCATAAAAGGAAATTCTAGAAGTAATTTTTGTACGTATCCTCTTTATTCATCTTAAAAAATAATGGAATTATATTTTGGTACCTATTTGAAAAAATAATGTTCTCTTTGCATTTCATACCCACCTTGTGAAAAGACCCAAAATTTGTTGGAAAACTTGTCTATTGAAAATTTGAGTTACAAAACAAGTTTATAAATATAAGCATTATTTTAAATAATAAATTTTCATTAAAATTGAAAATATTAAAAATATTAATTATAATTATGTTAAAGTACATATGGGTCAAGTCAAACAACTTATATACTTAGACACTATGAGCTGCATTTCTCATTCGATTTCTTCCCAATTTAGATTTTTCCCCATGAACCAGTGAATGAATATGGTATATGTAGTGTTACCCACAATATATTGTGATTTTACATATTCAAATCAAATTGACTAAGAATTAAATAAAAATCAACAATCATGTTATCATTTATTTTAATTCCTATGTTTAAATAACATAGAAATTTGTAAATATTTTTAAAAATTGTATCATTTTTCCCATACCTATAACTTATTTGTCAAAAATTGGGTATGCTATCTTATACCTCTAGAAATTTAATTTGATTAAATGTTGTCATGGTAATATTAATTTTTACATGACGAATAATATATGAATTATTGTGAGAGGTTTTTAAGACTTGAATGTATGATAGTAGTACTTTATTATTCTTAGTTAGGGTTGTAGTAGTACATATATTATTGTTAGTTGAGGTCAGTAGGGAATTTATATATAATTTCACTAAATAAAATTTAAAATTTTCGAGAAAATATAATTTTTAGTTAAGTTTTTTATACAATGGTTACCACTTACTTTATAGAATCTCATTTTATTTACAATACAAAATAAATTAGAGTAATGCTTGTTTACTTATGGTTATAAATCAACACCCAATTAGTTTGTATAATACATAGAACGACTTTGTTAAATTATATTTTTATAAAAAGAAAAAATTTGAATTTGTAATAAGAAATTGATACTAAGATAAAAAACAATCTAAACTATATTGGGCCATTAAAACCCATGATATACAATTGGGCCTGCAAAAATATAGGATATTAAAAAGGTAGGTAAAACCCTAATATCAGCCTAAGCCCGCCGCCTTACAAACAAAATGAATTTGTACTTGACCATGAAATAGGCCATGAAATAGTGTTTTGGAGTTATTTGTTTTTTCTATGAAGGAGTGTTTTGGTTAAACACATCTCCAAATGAATTGGTGGACGACTAATCAAATGAATTGGTGGAGGACTAAGTGGATAAGGTTTACAGGTTATCATGAATTGATGTTGTTTAACAAAGTAATGTAATAATTTTCTATTTCCATGTTTCTTCATTTTCTTTTCATATGTGTTATTGCATAAACTTTTGGTAGAAATCAAACACTAAAATAAGTATCCTATTTTCCTTGTATATATGTATGTAGATTTACATGGAATGTCACTTGTATTTGTTTTTACATGACCTCTATGTCAAGAATTATCCTTTCAAGATTATATGTCAAGGTTAGAAAAAAAGTCACTTACATTTGTATTAATTTTTTTTGTTCCTAATAAATAATCAAATACATGATATATGAAAAAATGAAAATTTATATAAAAAAAGACCATGAATTATTTATATTTTATGTTCATATTTGTTGAATTATACTACTAAATTTATTTTATGTTTATGTATGACCTTACTTTAGAGACATTTTCACAGGAATTATATTTTTCTTGCTACTTGCAGCAAGTTCCAAAAACAATGAAGAAAATGCTCCAAGTGCCTTCCCTTTCTCTTCATCAATGTACCGTGTAAGGTTTCTTTGTTATTCTTTAACTTTTACCATGCCAATATATATTATTAATATAAATGTAGATAGTACAAGTGGAACTATGTGGGGTGTGTTTTTTTCTAATGTATATATGACAAACAACTCTAAATTACTCTTTGTTGACCTAATAAAACACAAAGTTCACTTATATTTCGAGTTTCCCATCTCACGAAGCCCCATCACTTTTTAAATTCATTTCACAACACACATGGTTGAAAATGAGATTTCTTACTTGATAGAGATATAGGCTTTGTTTGGGAAATTTTTTAGTGTTGGAAGAACTTATATTTTCAATACATGAATAGGTAGGGTCACCATTTTCAGCCTCACTAGAACCCGTTTCTTAGTAACTTTTATAGATCTGTAATTATTTGAAAAGTATAGAGTTATGATTTTTCTTTAATCCAGTAGTGATATTGTTGGCGGTGTCACTGGTGGTGGTAATTTTACTAGTCCAATTGGTGGCACTAGTAGTCGTAATCTTAGGAATGGAATTGGTGGTGGGATTGTTGGTGGTAAAGTTCGTCCTAATTTAAGGAGTATCATTGGTGGTAACTTTAATATGGCATAAGTGCTAGTATCATTGGTGGTATATTGGGTAGTTTTAATAGTGGGCTTGGTGGCACCATGACTAGCATCTTTAGTGGTTACATTGGTGGTACCAGAAACGATAATATTAGTGGTGTTGGTGTTGAAGTTCGTGCTAGCTTAAGAAGCTCCATTTATGGCAAGTTTAATTATAGTATTACATGTTGTAGAATTGATGTTATATTGGTTAGTCTTAGTAGTGGCATTGGTGGTGGCATTGGTGGTAGCTTATTGGTCGTATTGGTAGCTTAGTGGTGGTATTATTGGTGTTGGTGTTGAAATTCGTGCTAGCTTAAGCAGTTCCATTTATGGCCAGTTTAATTATGGTATTACAGGTGGTAGCATTGATATTATATTGGTTAGTCTTATTAGTGGCATTGGTGTTGGCATTGGTGGTAGCTTAGTGATCCTATTAATGGTGGAATGGCTAGTTGCTATAGTGGTAGCATTGGTGGTATATTGGTTAGTCTTAGTAGTGGAGATTTATGGTAGCATTGCTGGTAGCTTTAGTGGTAGCGCTTGTTGTATATTAGGTAATATTATTAGTTGATTTAGCTTCGGAGATGGTGGTTGTGACACCCTCGAACCTGGGTCAGAAGTTTGGGGTTCACAACACACATATTATTTAAACCAGTATATGAAATATTATATGCAATTACCCTTATTTACGCAACCACAAATAACAACAGGGTAAAGTATGAAAACCACCCACAACCTTGACTTTTATTATGTCATACCAAATCCCAACTAGTTTAAGTTATAACTGAAAATGAAATCATTCTTACAATATATAAAACCAGCTCGATCCAACTCAACCTGGAATCCTAGATCGCATACTGGACTGGGGATCCTCGTTACCAACAATTTCCATTTTAACTATAGAATGACCTAAACAGATTCACAAGGTTGAGCTAACTAGCTCAGCAAGTTATAATATATAAAAACAACTGAATATTCATTAGAATTGTTAAGTAATTATTAGAATTTGATGTTTATTTTTAAGTTTAAAATCAAGGTTAGGCTACTGATCAGTGACACACTAACCCCGATCAAGGCACCCAGCTCTACTCTCTATACTGGATTAAAGGCACACATTGGCCTAATATGACCACCAATCTGGTCTGACCACAAATCTGTTCCATATTTATAAACCTATCCAATTATATAACAATTCAACATGATAAATATTGTAATTCAATAAAACAGAATCATAATTAACATTGATAAAACATTTATTTCAGAGCATAAAGCAATTCATAAATATCACCAGAGTATATCAAGGTATGTATGAGGAATAACTTCCAACCTGTAGGAGAATCAGGTATTAGATGAATAATGGTTATACAAGGTTTAGTTCACTATACCATAGAATTGATTTCGCAACCAGATTTTTAAAAACTATCTAAAAAACGTTGTTGTTGAAAGGTGATTTCATGTCTATTGCAAGGGATTTTAAAAACATTGCAACTGAATCAACAAAATTTCGAGATCGTTACAAATACATGTTATTGCAATACATTATATAATCATTATAGTAGATCAGAGATTTGGTCCCAAAAGTTAGGCGGTCTTGTTCAAAACTTGTACTCGGGCTTGCTGAAATTGTTTTCCCGGGTGTCTATTAAATAAACAAAAAATACACAGACTGTCAAACAATCTCCACTGCGGCGAAAGATTAAATCTTTGCTGAAATATTTCTCTCAAACACTGAATATTAAATCTTTGTAAAGACTAAAGCTCCAAGAAGATTAAATCTCGGAAAAGATTAAACCTTAAACGGAATGTATTTTTTCCCCAAATCATCTTTCCTAAAGTTCTTTCAATACACTAAATTTAATTTAGGAGAAGATTAAATTTGGTCGATTATTGTTAATGATTGTTTAATTTACCTCCTTGCTTTTTTGTTTCTATGTTATTTTGTGTTTGGGAACTTTTATCGATGTTACACTATGTGTTAATTAGGGTTTATTTATTAAATCATGTTTATTTGTCTATCCTGTTTTATTATCAGTTTTGAGTTATATTGGGATTTGTTTGGAATGTGGTAGGAAATTGTGAGGTATCACTTATCGTTGTAAAAGTAGAATTTGTTAATCTTTATAGAATGAAGTACTACAAAGAAGATATTCAATAGTTTCAGATGTTTTATTATATATCGAATCGTTAAATAAAAAACTTGGGTCCAATCCCTAGGTCATATAAAGGTGTTTGTATAATTGTTTATTAAGAATCAATTAAGCAAGTGTTATTATAATTCACATCTTATAATTTTTTTATCGGTTTCATTTTAGAAAAAGATAAAAGAAAACTGTGAGAAGATGACCCGAGCTACGGGAAGTGATGACTAATGTTTTGAAAGAACATATACCACAAGTGTCGATAACAAGAATAGTTCAAGGACGGAGAGGCGATATATTTTTAATACAAATAACGAAGAAAATGACATCCATAGTATTGGTGGAGGACATTGATCTGCAACTATGACCATGCTACCTACTACAGGGAAATGTATCAAGTTAGCAAAAGTTGAAAGGTTGCCATCTTTTATAACATGGATTCCCTTGGATAGGTAAAATATTTTGTGCTCTTTTTTTTACAACTCCTTATCATTTGGTGATAAGGAATTAAATTATATTACAATATGAGATTCTCAGATTGTTATTTACAAAACACGGTACCTGACTTTCTCTTTGCAGGGTGGTTTCTCCACAAACTTGGATCAAATCGACTCATCAAAAAGCATATTCTGCTCAAGGTAAAACATCAGAGTGTGGAGGAACATCTCGATTTGGTCGCTTTGGCTTTGGCTCATAGTTATAAACAAAAATACCAAAACCACGACAACACAAATAGGTATATTGTAATTATGGAACATGCATATATGATATTCCTTGTTATGGCCTCCACATCTACATGTCTTCCACTATGATTTGGTTGGATAGTACACACACATATGTTTTTTCCTATGGCTTTACATAGTTTTGTTTCTGCTCGGGTAAGTTGTTTAAATTTATGTCAAATTTTACCGTTTTTTTATATATTGTTATTGGATTAAGGTCGTGTCAAATTTTACCCTTTTTGCAAATTTTTTTTAAATTTTATCTCACAATCACTAGGTCACATTACCTATTAGGGAGGAGGAAGTTAAGAATGTAGTCTTTTTCATTCATCAATACAAGTCACTAGATCCACATTGGTCGAACCCGGCATTTTTCAAACGTATTGAAATATTTTTAAAAGATATGTTGTCCTATTTTGTCAGATTTTCTTTGATATATGACATGGGCCAAGGGAACTAAATCGTAGGCTTGTATGTCTTATTCCTAAGGTTAAACAACTGAAACATATGGAAGATCTTTGACCTATCTATCTTTATAATGTACTGATGCGCATATTGTCGAAGGTGGTGGTGAATATGTTCAA
The DNA here is from genome assembly GCF_009905375.1 of Apium graveolens. Classification (NCBI taxonomy): domain Eukaryota; kingdom Viridiplantae; phylum Streptophyta; class Magnoliopsida; order Apiales; family Apiaceae; genus Apium; species Apium graveolens. The sequence goes on from NW_027421750.1 coordinate 34,331, forward strand.
ACTATATTTAATCTAGACAATGTCTAACAAACAGAGTGCTTTTAATGAAGGGAGGCTATTAGTTCATAATACAATGATTGCATTTGAAGTCACAAGGGAAAAAAGGGTGTGGCTGGGTTAAGAATTGATATTTTATGGCATTAGATAGGTTGGAATGGAGATTTTTTGATACAACGATTAAAGTTCTCTTTTACAACTTAAACAACATTGGTACACTTTATTTTCTCCTTTTTATCATGTACCAAATTCAAGTATCCGCCACTAGCACTTAATTTGTTAATTATATGGATAAAAAGGATTTTAACATTGAATTGATTTGTTGAAAAATATGTGTAAGTAAAACTAAATTGAACACAACATGTCTCTCTAATTAATAACCACTCTTTAATTTTGATCAAATTTCTCCATTGCAAAGTACTACATTATAAAAAATTAGAGCCTCCATGTATTGAGAAATACATGTATACAACACTCTATAATCCACCAGCATACCAGGAAAATTGTAATGTTTCTATCATCTCTACTATTTTCTTATTTATTTTAAATTTAGATTAATTTTAATTTCCATATTGTTAACCATGTTTATTCGATTTAAGGTTTAAGAAATCAAATACCATTACTCAACTATCATAACATACATTATCATTCTCTTATAGAGGAACTTAAATAAATTGGGGATATTTTGATAAAGTTTTTGGAGAAAACCTTACCATTTAGCGATATCATTATATATCATTAAGCGAAAACACTGATTTCTTATAGAGGAACTTAAATAAATTGGAGATATCTTGGAAAGTGTTTTTATATATTTATACGATTTAACATAGCGTTATTATATGATTTTATGTGCAAAAATTCATAAGCGAAAATATCTGATAGTGGCTATAATACATAAGTTGTATTACACAAAATGTGAACATATATTCTTGATTCTAGCAAACTAAAATAATTATTGAATTCACTTTATATGTTGAAATATATCTGACCCTCCTAACCCTCCTAACACAGAGTCTTATATATTATTTTTATATATTAACAAGAAGTCATGAGTTGCTTATGCAATGAGAGCGAAAAAGGTGAAACAAATTGAACACGAGATTTTGTACTCGTTCCATTCAACTTTTATCTGGTCTCAGAGAATCACTTGATCTAATTATCGAGGAAAGACTTGATAAGGTAATAGCAAGGCACACTCCCCTTGCAACAACAAGTAGAAACACTTGTATGCAGCTTAAGCTTTGTTATTAATTTTTGTTCTTATATGCAGCTTAAGCAAAACACTGAAAATACTTTTTGTTTGATTATGTATTCTTTGTGAGATGCATAGAAAGTAGAACACATGTTGAAACCTTTATTCGTAGATACAATGTAAATATTACACACCAGTTCAGTTTATAGATGATTTGAGAATTATAAGTGCAACGATTTTAATTGTAGTCGATTTTTATTTCATCATCTAATTGCTTACAGAATTTTAAGAATCGGATTATTCTGTGCTGATCTTTGTTTTACATTTTTGGATATTGTGTGACTATATGTTCATATCACAGGTTTGTTGTGGAGGCCTGGGGGCTGAAAACTGCACTGGGAAAGATGAACGGTTAAGTCATATTAGTCATATTATTACTGCGGTTATGGTACCTGCATACATTGATAGTTCAGAGGTTATTAGAAGGGCATAGAATGATACAACTCGATCTTATGGCTTGGACTTAATAAAGTAGCATGAAAGGATTCGAGGATAGATCATGTGAGAAATCTAAATGAGGCATATTGTCATTTCTTTTATACAATGTTACAGATTTTGTTGCATCTACATATTGACCAGAGACAAGATTAATAGTAAAATATGTTAGTTCTACAATTCTCTTTGAGAAGCTGTAACAAAATTATGTCAAATTCATAATATGAGCCATAACCTTGTATCCTACTTCCTTTTGCTAAGGCCACACAATCACTCATAAACCAGACAAGTTATAAATATTCTCCTTATTTACCTCTTACTAACCATTTCGAAAAACAATAAAATATTTATAAATATTCTACTATAAACTTACAGGTGTTTTCTATAGTTGCAAGTGATAGGCTTGCTGGAATAATCTTAAATTTAGTTATTAATATGTGTTTTATTACTTTTGAATAAATTGTATAGGCCTTATTGAACGTTGTGTTGGTTAGCACAACAGTAACTGTAGACTAGGTCATAGTTCAGTTTCAGCATTATCAGGGAAGTTGAAGTAGTGGAGTCATGCTAGGAAGTTCAGTTGCTATCTTTTAGATATCACGTTATATGTCTAGACTAGTATATATTAGATTGTATGCATTCAGTTTGATAACATGGAATGAGAAGCAGCTTTATTTTCTTCTCCATACACAGCAACCATGTGCTAAACACTGCACTTTGCATCTAAAGCACAAGCCCATCACAATTTTTTTTCTACACTTGGTATAAGAGCATAATGGTTAGGTTCCTGTATGCCTAAATATCAACCCAAGCACACAAATAAAATCAGGGAAACATCCAAAGCAAAAGAATGTTTTGTGGGCTTAAGCTATCCAATGTTAACGAGAAACAATTACACGACATGGTCCCTAAAGATAAAAGTTTTCATGAAGGCGCAAGGAGTTTGGTGTGCAATCGAGCAGAAGGATCCTAAGGGGGCCGTGGATGAGAAAACGGTGCAAGTGGCACTTGCATCAATATATCAAGGTGTGCCCGAAGATGTGTTGATGTCCATTGCTGAAAAAGAAACAACTAAGGAAGCATGGGAAGCGATCAAGATGATGTGTATGGGTAGTGGAAAGAGTAAAAGAAGCAAAAGTACAGACGTTAAAAGGTGAGTTATAGTCCTTAATCATGAAGGAAACGGATAAAATCGAAGAATTTTGTATGAAGTTGAGTGGGATTGTGACTAAATCCGGTCCTTGGCGAAACAATGAAAGAATCGAGTGTTGTGAGAAAAATTCTACGTGCAGTTCCGGATAAGTTTCTTCAAATAGCTTCAAATATGAAGCAATTTGGAGACGTTAAGGGGATGACAGTTGAAGAGGTAGTTGGTCATCTCAAAGCTTACGAGAAAAGGATGAAAGGAAGGTCTGAGAGCGTAGATGGACAACTTCTTCTGACATCTCGGACTAACGGTTGAATTATTATCAATTAAACACTGATAATTCAATTTATTATTCAATATAAATAATTATTGCTAATTTTTAAATCCCAAAATAATTTTTAAATAATTATTTAAGAAAAATCAAAGACAAAAATAATTTTTTTATAATTTTTGGAGTTAAAATGAAGAAGTTATGATTTATCGAACATTATGTGACTAATTATCGAAATAATTAATCACTTTTTAAATATTTAATAAATAAATAACTAATAAATAATTAATAGATAATTATTTACTAATTTAAAATAATTAATCCCTAATTATTAGGATTAATCACAATTTATTGCAAATATTTACAACTCATCGTTATTTATTTGATTAGATCGATTATTTACAAATAATCAATCGATTTAATTAACTGATACGCTATTTATCGAATAACTACGAATTACTCGAATTATAAACCAACTCAACGATTAAACACTCGTATAAATACGAGCTACGCACTATTATCGAATACTACCGAACTAATATATTATTATTGGAATATAAATGATTCGTTAATCAATTAATTATCGGTATTTAATTATACGATACGAACAATTACTGCAATATTATTCGAATAACTAACGCTCGAATAATAATTCTCATTATCGAATCACTATTCGCATAGATACGAGTTACTCGTATTATTTAATCTTTAATTAATTACCTAATTACTAATTAATTACCTAATTATTAATTAATTAGATAACTAATAAATAATTAGATAAATAATTAAATTCAAATTTATAAATTAATAAAATAATTCAGAAATTAATAATATTATTTTTCAGAATTCAAAACTGATTTTTTAATTGATTTATAGAATTAATCAAAACTAATTTTCAATTTTACAAAATATAAATAAATAATTAATATTTCAGAAACAGGAAACAGAAATTGGTTTTGGGTTTTGGGGGATCAAAACCGGGTCAAATAAAAAATCCAATCGGGTCTTCAAGAATTCAAACAGGGTCCGGTTTGCAGATGATCAGAAACTGGAGAAGACGACCGGAATCGGTCGCCGCCCGGCGGGTTTGTCCGGCAGCTTCACCGGCGTACCATTTCGAAGCCGTTTCAATCGATTTCGGCTGGAAACGATTCGTAACACTCCCAGGTGCTCGTCTAAATCGTCAACAACATCACCCCATCATCCCTTCGATTCCTCTGGCCAAAACGAGCCCAGAAACCGGCCACCTTCAACCCCAACTCCGGCGACATGGTTTTCGACGATTACAACACCAAACAACGTGATTTTTATGCCAAAACGAAGCTACAGACTTCTACAATTACTTCCTAACATCAATCACGAGCAAAAACATATATAAATCTAAAAAAAAACGAAATCAAAAATAGGTAAACCCAAGAACTTGACATATCGATTTGGGGGTTGTAAAATCAAAATAAAAATACCTAATCACTTCTAGGACTAAAACAAATCTAACTACATCAATCAAACAATCAAACGATTCTTCAAAATCAAAAATCGAAATTCATGCCAAGAACATCAAAATTCGATTTTAAAATTTGGTTACTCGAGCAAAATCAGGGGTTTAGTAAATCTCCTGCAATCACCGTTTGATCTTCAAGCTTCTTCAAGAACACAACTCCCACCCACACTTTCTAATTTCTTTTCTTTTTAATTTTTTCTGATTTTTAATTGTGATTAACTAATTAATTACCACCAAATATGATATTTATATTTATGAAAATAATACCCCTAAATAAAATTAAGGGGCTAATTATACTCCTAATAAAAATATTTGGCCCCAATTTTTATAATTTTTGGGTATTAATATTAAATTTTTAAATATCCAATAAATACAAAATTAATGCTAAAAATTCCCAATAATTGTGAATATTACAAAAATACAAAGAAAAATGATATATGATAATTTCATGATCATATAAAAATAAAAATGTGATTTTTGTGGGGTTTTTGGTACCCGAAGGGGCCCGGAAAAGCCATTTTTCGCGAAAAAGGTCAATTTGTAAAACGTCTAGGGGTTCAGAATAACGATATGGTATAGGGCATTTTCGGCAAAATAGGGCCAATGATTTTGTTTGAAATACGGGCTTTTAAAACATGGTTTTGAGTTGTACAGGTTTTGATATAAGATATCTAAGTTACAATAAAACACTCAATAAATGTCCAAAACACATTTGGATCAAAACAGATAACACGTAACACATAGCAGTTATTAAGGTTTAATGACTCAACACATTTAATCACATATAAATGACATATTAATACACATATTTTATTATAAATATGATATCATACAACGTAAATTTTCCGGTCGTTACATTATACCTCTACAAATTTAATTTGATTAAATGTTGTCATGGTAATATTAATTTTTACATGACCAATAATATCTTAGTTATTGTGAGAGGTTTTTAAGACTTGAATGTATGATAGTAGTACTTCTATTATTCTTAGTTAGGGTTGTAGTAGTACATATATTATTGTTAGTTGAGATCAGTAGGGAATTTATATATTATTTGACTAAATAAAATTTAAATTTTTTGAGAAAATGTCATTTTTAGTTAAGTTTTTTATACAATGCTTACCACTTAATTTATAGAATTCATTTTATTTACAATACAAAATAAATTAGAGTAATGCTTGTCTACTTATGGTTGTAAATCAACACCCATTTAGTTTATATAATACATGGAGCAGACTTTGTTAAATTATATTTTTATAAAAAGAAAAAATTTGAATTTGTAATAAGAAATTGATAATAAGATAAAAAACAATTTAAACTAAAGTGGATAAGGTTTACTGTTTATCATGAATTGATGTTGTTTAACAAAGTTAAGGTAATAATTTATGGGACATGCAGATATGATATTCCTTGTTATGGCCTCCACATCTACATATCTTCCACTATGATTTAGTTTGATAATATACACACATATGTTTTTCGTATGGCTTTACATGGTTTTGTTTCTGCTCGGGTAAGTTGTTTAAATTTATGTCAAATTTTACCGTTTTGTTTTATATATGATTATTGGATTAAGGTCGTGTCAAATTTTACCCTTTTTGCAAATTTTTTTAAATATTATCTCACAATCACTAGGTCATATTACCTATTAGGGAGGAGGAAGTTAAGAATGTAGTCTTTTTCATACATCAATACAAGTCACTAGATCCACATGGGTCGAAGCATTTTTCAAACGTATTGAAATATTTTTAAAAAATATGTTGTCCTATTTTGTCAGATTTTCTTTGATACATGACATGGGCCAAGGGAACTAAATTGTAGGCTTGTATGTCTTATTTCTAAGGTTAAACAATTGAAACATATGTAAGATCTTCGACCTATCTATCTTTATAATGTACTGATGCGCATATTGTCGACGGTGGTGGTGAATAAGTTCAAACTATGTTTAATCTAGACAGTGTCTAACAAACAGAGTGCTTTTAATGAAGGGAGGCTATTAGCTCATAATACAATGATTGCATTTGAAGTCACAAGGGAAAAAAGGGTGTGGCTGGGTTAAGTATTGATATTTTTAAGGCATAAGATAGGTTGGAATGGAGATTTATTGATATAACCATTAAAGTTCTCTTTTACAACTTAAAAAACTTTGGTACAATTTATTCTCTCCTTTTTACCATGTACCGAGATTCAAGTATCAGCAATAGAACTCAATTTTTTAATTATATGGATAAAAAGGATTTTAACATAGAATTGATTTGTTGAGAAATATGTGTAAGTAAAACTAAATTGAACACAATTTGTCTCTCTAATTAATAACCACTCTTTAATTTTGATCAAATTTCTCCATTGCAAAGTACTACATTATAAAAAATCCCTTCCAGTATTCACCATCTGTTACTGGCAGACATATAGTCATCTGGACTTTACAGAAATGATATTCATTAATTTTCAAGATTGGAAATTTGAGGGTTTCATATCTGCTCATATTGTTGTTGATTTGGTTTATGGCTAATGGTGACCGCACATTTTGTTGAGTTTCATTATCTGCCATTAATGATTATTTTCTGCATCTTAAAGTGATTTTATATAAACACCAAGTTTTGATATCAATTTTTAGGCATTTAATTACCTATAGAGGGGGTCAATATAATTATAACAATTAAATCCAATTATGTACTCAATAATGAAGAATAGTTTTTATATTATTGAATAAAAACTTATTACAAAATTCTCTAGCTAAACATGAGAAAATATCTTGAGAGCTTGTAGGTTATATGTATGATAAAATAAATGCAACAGTGTTAACCTACTAGTGACTTAAACAATCAATATAAATATAAAATCAATAAAGAATCCTAAAACATATGCTATAATATCAAAAAATTACTAATATGAACAATGTTGAAGAGAAGTATTCATCAATAAATAGTGATGATGTCATTTTTATTAAACTCTCATATGAAATACTAATGGAAAAAATGTGATAGTTATTTACTAATATCATCAACTTTTGACACCAAATTTTTTGAAGTTTTATAAACCATTTTTTAATTTTGAGGAAATAGAACTCAATTCCCACCGACATCCGTAGGTTCCCCCTTTGGACAAAAATTGAGGTATGTTCTGGGATTTGACAAACTTTGAATTTCAATTTTCATCTCCTTTTTTAATTGTTTTTCTTAGAATTTGGTGATCTTATTATTTTTTTATATTTTCTTAAAATATTTGCAAGAAAAGAAATGTTTATTCAAATAACTAATTTGGATTAAAATTACTTAAAGAACTATAAAAAATGGTGAGTACAAAATATAAGTAATGTAAATGATATTTAAATAATTTTAATATATTTTTGTAAGCATTAATTATTTGTCGAAAACATATTTTCATTATAAAATTTTCTCAACTGAAGTTAGAAACTTATAATTTTCTGCTTAAATGATTACTTTATATGATTATTAAAATATTTTTTAAAAAAAATATATTTTCTAACACTAATATAACCGGTAGATTCAAATCTTAACAAAAAAATTACAAAGTTGGTATGAAATTTTACAAGTCATTTTCTACTATTTGTTATATAGAAAAAAATGCTTATTGGGCCATAATAGTCATTTCATACCAAAGTCAATATAATTGATGAATTACATAAAATCTTAGGCCAAACTTAGTAGAATATACATGTTTTTTGAACTTTGTTCATGTAACATTAATAATTTTACATATCTTTTTAAAATAATTATTTTTTTGAATTAAAGTTTTATATTAATAATTTTATTCAAAAAAGGAAATTCTAGAAGTAATATTTATATGTATCCTCTTTATTCATCTTAAAAAATAATGGAATTATATTTTGGTACATATCTCTTTGCATTTCATATCCACCTTGTGAAAAGACCCAAAATTTGTTGGAAAACTTGTCTATTGAAAATTTTGAGTTACAAAACATGTTTATAAATATAAGCATTGTTTTAAATAATAATTTTTTATTAAAATTGACAATATTAAAATATTCATTATAATTATGTTAAAGTACAGATGGTCAAGTCAAACAACTTATATACTTAGACACTATCAGCTGTATTTCTCATTCAATTTCTTCCCAATTTAGATTTTTCCCAATCAACCAGTGAATGAATATGGTATATGTAGTGTTACCCATAATATATTGTCATTTTACATGTTCAAATCAAATTGACTAAGAATAAAATAAAAATCAACAATCATATTATCATTCATTTTAATTCCTATGTTTAAATAAAATAGCAATTAGTAAATATTTTTAAAATTGTATCATTTTTCCCATAAGTATGACTTGTTTGTGGAAAATTTGGTATGCTATCTTATACCTCTAGAAATTTAATTTGATTAAATGTTGTCATGGTAATATTAATTCTTACATGACCAATAATATCTCAATTATTGTGAGAGGTTTTTAAGACTTGAATGTATGATAGTAGTACTTCTATTATTCTTAGTTAGGGTTGTAGTAGTACATATATTATTGTTAGTTGTGGTCAGTAGGGAATTTATATATAATTTTACTAAATAAAATTTAAAATTTTCGAGAAAATATCATTTTAAGTTAAGTTTTTTATATAATGCTTACCACTTAATTTATAGAATCTCATTTTATTTACAATACAAAATAAATTAGAGTAATGCTTGTCTACTTATGGTTGTAAATCAACACCCATTTAGTTTATATAATACATGGAGCAGACTTTGTTAAATTATATTTTTATAAAAAGAAAAAATTTGAATTTGTAATAAGAAATTGATAGTAAGATAAAAAACAATTTAAACTAAATTAGTCCCATTGAAACCCATGATATACAATTGGGCCTGCAAAATATAACATATTAAAAAGGTAGGTAAAACCCTAATATCAGCACATGCCGCCTTACAAACAAAATGAATTTGTACATGGTCATGAAATAGGGTTTTGGAGTTATTTGTATTTTCTATAAAAGAGTGTTTTGGTGCTGTAAGGTTAAACACATCTTCAAATGAATTGGTGGAGGACTAATCAAATGAATTGGTGGAGGACTAAGTGGATAAGGTTTAGTGGTTATCATGAATTGATGTTGTTTAACAAGTTAAGGTAATAATTTATATTTCCCTGTTTCTTCATTTTCTTTTCATATGTGTTATTTGCATAAACTTTTGGTAGAAATCAAACACTAAAATAAGTATCCCATTTTCCTTGTATATATGTATGTAGATTTACATGGAATATCACTTGTATTTATTTTTACATGACCTCTATGTCAAGAATTATCCTTTCAAGATTATATGTCAACGTTAGAAAAAAAATCAGTTACATTTGTATTAATTTTTTTTTGTTCCTCATAAATAATCAAGTACAAGATATATGAAAAAAATGAAAATTTAAAGAAAAGAAGCCCACTTATTATTTATATTTTATATTCATATTTGTTGAATTATACTATTAAATTTATTTTATGTTTATGTATGACCTTACTTTAGAGATATTTTCACAGCAGTTATATTTTTCTTGCTACTTGCAACAAGTTCCAAAAACAATGAAGAAAATGCTCCAAGTGCCTTCCCTTTCTCCTCTTCATCAATGTACCGTGTTAGGTTTCTTTGGTATTTTTTAACTTTTACCATGCCAATATATATTATAAATATAAATGCACATAGTACAAGTGGATCTATGTGCGGTGTGTTTTTTATTTTTTTAATATATATATGACAAACAACTCTAAATTACTCTTTGTTGACCTAATAACACACGAAGTTTAGGTACGAAGCCCCATCACTTTTTAACTTCATTTCACAACACACATGGTTGAAAATGAGATTTCTTACTTGATAGAGATGTAGGCTTTGTTTGGGAAATTTTTTAGTGTTTGAAGAAATTATATTTTCAATACATGAATATGTAGGGTCACCATTTTCAGTCTCACTAGAACCCATTGCTTAGTAACTTCTATAGATCCATAACTATTTGAAAAGTATAGAGTTATGGTTTTTCTTTAATCTAGTAGTACTATTGTTGGCGATGTCACTGGTGGTGGTAATTTTACTAGTCCAATTGGTGGCACTAGTAGTCCTAATCTTAGGAGTGAAATTTGTGGTGGGATTGTTTGTAGTGAAGTTTGTGCTAACTTAAGGTGTATCATTGGTGGTAACTTTAATAATGGCATAATTGGTAGTAGCATTGGTGGTATATTGGGTAGTTTTAATAGTGGGATTAGTGGCAGCATGACTAGCATCTTTAGTGGTTACATCGGTGGTTCCAGAAACGATAATATTAGTAGTGGATTTGCTGGAATTGATGGTGCCATTGGTCCTGGAGCTCTTATTAGTGCAATTGGTGGCATTGAAAGCAGTAATCTTTGCTGGGGAATTGATGGTGGTATTATTGGTGTTGGTGTTGAAGTTCATGCTAGCTTAAGCAGTTCCATCCATGGCCAGTTTAATTATGGTACTGCAGGTGGTAGCATTGATGTTATATTGGTTAGTCTTAGTAGTGATATTGGTGTTGGCATTGGTGGTAAATTAGTGATCGTATTGGTGGTGGAATGGCTAGTTGCCATAGTGGTAGCATTGGTATTATATTGGTTAATCTTAGTAGTGGCAATTTATGGTAGCATTGCTGGTAGCTTTAGTGGTAGCTTTAGTGGTAGCACTCGTTGTATATTAGGTTATATTAGTAGTTGATTTAGCTTCGGAGATGGTGGTTGTGACGCCCTCCGAACCCGGGTCAGAAGTTTGGGGTTCACAACACACATATTATATAAACCTGTATATGAAATATTATATGCAATTATCCTTATTTATGCAACCACGATTCCAACAGGTGAAAGTATGAAAACCAACCACAACCTTGACTTTTATCACGTCATATCAAATCCCAACTAGTTTAACGTACAACTGAAAATGAAATCATTCTTACAAACTTGCATAACTCAAATTAGCTCGATCCAACTCAACCGGGAATCCTAGATCGGATACAGGACTGGGGATCCTCGTTACCAATAATTTCCATTTTAACTGTAGAATGACCTAAACAGATTCACACGGGTGAGCTAACTAGCTCAGCAAGTTATAATAACAATAACTGGGTGTAAACAATGATCAATTGAAATGATTCATAGGAATCTAGTTCCTTGTTAAGCAATTATTAGAATTGGATATTCATTTTTAAGTTTAAAACCAAGGTTAGGCTGCTGATCAGTGACACACTAACCCCGATCAAGGCACACAACTCTGCTCTCTATACCGGATCCAAGGCACACATTGGCCTAATATGACCACCAATCTGGTCTGACCAGGAATCTGTTCCATATTTATAAATATATCCAATTCTATAACAATTCAACATGATAAATATTGTAATTCAATAAAACAGAATCATAATTAACAATGATAAAACATTTATTTCAGAGTATAAAGCAATTCATAAATATCACCAGAGTATATCAGGGTATGTATGAGGAATAGCTTCCGACCTGTAGGAGAATCAGGTATTAGATGAATAATGGTTATACAAGGTTTAGTTCACTATACCATATAATTGCTTTTGCAACAAGATTTTTAAAAACTATCTAAAAAACGTTGCTGTTGAAAGGTGATTTCATGTCTATTGCAAGGGATTTTAAAAACATTGCAACTGAATCAACAAAATTTCGAGGTCGTTACAAATACATGTTATTGCAATACATTTTATAATCGTTATAGTAGATCAGAAATTTGGGCCCAAAAGTTAGGCGGTCCTGTTCAAAACTTGTGAGCGGGCTTGCTGAAATTGTTTTCCCGGCTTTCTATTAAATAAACAAAAATAACACAGACTGTCAAACATTCTCCACAGCGGCGAAAGATTAAATCTTTGCTGAAATATTTCTCTCAAACACTGAATATTAAATCTTTGTAAAGACTCAAACTCCAAGAAGATTAAATCTCGTAAAAGATTAAACCTTGAACGAAATGTATTTTTTTTCCAAATCATCTTTCCTAAAGTTCTTTTAATTCACTAAAGTAATTTAGGAGAATATTAAATTTGGTCGATTATTGTTAATTATTGTTTAATTTACCTCCTTACTTTTTTGTTTCTATGTTATTTTGTGTTTGGGATCTTTTATCAAGGTTACACTATGTGTTAATTAGGGTTTATTTATTAAATCATGTTTATATGTCAATCGTGTCTTATTATCAGTTCTGAGTTGTATTGGGATTTGTTTGGAATGACAGTGGTATGATATTGTGAGGAATCACTTGTCGTTGTAAAAGTAGAATTTGTATTTTGGACTTTTTGTTTGCTCCGTATTCTGATAGTTTGTTAATCTTTATAGAATGAAGTACTACAAAGAAGAAATTCTATACTTTCAGATATTTTATTATATATTGACTCGTTAAATAAAAAACTTGTGTCCAATCGCCTAGGTCATATAATGGTGTTTGTATACTTGTTTATTAATAATGAATTAAGCAAGTGTTATTATTATTCACATCTTATAATTTTTTTAATGGTTTCATTTTAGAAAAAGATAAATGAAAATTGTGAGAAGAGATACCACAAGTGTTGATAACAAGAATAGTTCAAGGACGGAGAGGCGATATGTTATTAATACAAATAACGAAGAAAATGACATCTATAGTTTTGGTGGAGGACATTGCTCTGCAACTATGACCTTGCTTCCTACTACAGGGAAATGTATCAAGTTAGCAAAAGTGGAAAGGTTGCCATCTTTTATAACATGGATTCCCTTGGATAGGTAAATTATTTTGTGCTCTTTTTTTGACAACTCCCTATCATTTGGTGATAAAGAATTAAATTAAATTATAATATGAGATTCTCAGATTGTTATTTACAAATCCCAGTACCTGACTTTCCCTTTGCAAGGTGGTTTCTCCACAAACTTGGATCAAATCGACTAATCAAAAAAACATCTTCTGCTCAAGATAAAACATCAGAGTCTGGAGGAACATCTCGATTTGGTCGCTTTGGATTTGGCTCATAGTTATAAACAAAAATACTGAAACCATGACATGACAAACAGGTATATTGTAATTATGAGACATGCATATCTGATATTCCTTGTTATGGCCTCCACATCTACATGGATTCCACTATGATTTAGTTGGATAGTACACACTCATATGTTTTTTTCTATCGCTTTACATGGTTTTATTTTTGCTCAGGTAAGTTGTTTAAATTTATTTCAAAATTTACCATTTTTTTTGATATATGGTTATTTGATTAAGGTCGTGTCAAATTTTACCCTTTTTGCAAACTTTTTTTAATTATTATTTCACAATCACTAGCTCATAGTACCTATTACGGAGTAGGAAGTTAAGAATGTAGTCTTTTTCATGCATCAATACAAGTCACTAGATCCACAAGGGTCGAACTCGGCATTTTTCAAACGTATTGAAATATTTTCAAAAGATATGTTGTTCTATTTTGTCAGATTTTCTTTGATACAGGACATGGGCCAAGGGAACTAAATCGTAGGCTTGTATGTCTTATTCCTATGGTTAAACAACCGAAACATATGTAATATCTTTGACCTATCTATCTTTATAATGTTCTGATGCGCATACTATCGAAGGTGGTGGTGAATAGGTTCAAACTATGTTTAATCTAGACAGTGTCTAACAAACAGAGTGCTTTTAATGAAGGGATGCTATTAGCTCATAATACAATGATTGCATTTGAAGTCACAAGGGAAAAAAGGGCATGGTTAGGTTAAGAATTGATATTTGAAGGCATAAGATAGGTTGGAATGGAGATTTATTGACATAACGATTAAAGTTCTCTTTTACAACTTAAAAAACTTTGGTACACTTTATTCTCTCCTTTTTTACTTGAATTGATTTCAAGTAAAACTAAATTGAACACAATTTGTCTCTCTAATTAATAACCACTCTTTAATTTTGATCAAATTTCTCCATTGCAAAGTATTGTAATGTTTAAGCTAGACATATAGTCATCTAGACTTTACGGAAATGATATTCATTAATTTTCAAGATTGGAAATTTGATGGTTTGATATCTGCTCATATTGTTGTTGATTTGGTTTATGGAAAATGGTTACATCACATTTTGTTGAGTTTCATTATCTGCCATTAATGATTATTTTCTGGATCTTAAAGTGATTTTATATAAATACCAAGCTTTGATATCATTTTTAGGCCTTTAATTACCTATAGAGGGGGTCAATATAATTATAACAATCAAATCCAATTATGTACTCAATAATGAAGAATAGTTTTTATATTATTGAATAAAAAGTTATTACAAAATTCTCTAGCTCAACATGAGCAAATATCTTGAGAGCTTTTAGGTTATGTGTATGATAAAATAAATGCAGCAGTGTTAACCTACTATTGTTAACCTAATTTGTGCTTACATATTGTACACTTATACAATCAATATATAGATAAAATCAATAAGGAATCCTCATACATAAGCTATAATATAAAAAATACTAATATAAACAATGTTGATGAGAAGTATTCATCAATAAATACTGTTGATGTCATTTTTGTTAAACTCTCACATGAAATACTAATGGAACAAATGTGATAGTTATATACTAATATCATCAAATTTTGACACCAAATTTTTTGAAGGTTTATAAGCCATTTTTTAATTTTGAGGAAATCAGAACTCAATTCCCACCAACATCGGTAGGTTCCCCGTTGGACAAAAATTGAGGTATGTTGTGGGATTTGACAAACTTTGAATTTAAATTTTGATCTCCTTTTTTAATAGTTTTTCTCAGAATTTGGTGATCTTATTATTTTTTTATATTTTCTTAAAATATTTGCAAGAAAAGAAATGTTTATTCAAATAACTAATTTGGAATAAAATTACTCAAAGAACTACAAAAAATGGGGAGTACAAAATATAAGTAATGTGAATGATATTTAAATAATATTAATATATTTTTGTAAGCATTAATTATTTGTCAAAAATATATTTTCATTATAAAATTTTCTCAACTGAAGTTAGAAACTTATAATTTTCTCCTTAAATGATTGCTTTGCATGATTATTAAAATATTTTTTTAAAAAAAATATATTTTCTAACACAAATATAACGGTAGATTCAAATCATAACTAAAAAATTACAAAGTTGGTATGAAATTTAACTAGTCATTTTCTACTATTTGTTATATAGAAAAAAATGCTTATTGGGTCATAATAGTCATTTCATACCAAAGTCAATATAAATGATGAATTACATAAAATCTTACCCCAAACTTAATTGAATATACTTCATCCCATAATACATATTTTTTGAACATTGTTCATGTAAAATTAATAATTTTACATATCTTTTTAAAATAATTATTTTTTTGAATTAAAGTTTAATATTAATAATTTTATTCATAGAAGGAAATTCTAGAAGTAATTTTTGTACGTATCCTCTTTATTCATCTTAAAAAAATAATGGAATTATATTTTGGTACCTATTTGAAAAAATAATGTTCTCTTTGCATTTCATACCCACCTTGTGAAAAGACCCAAAATTTGTTGGAAAACTTGTCTATTGAAAATTTTGAGTTACAAAACAAGTTTATAAATATAAGCATTATTTTAAATAATAAATTTTCATTAAAATTGAAAATATTAAAAATATTAATTATAATTATGTTAAAGTACATATGGTCAAGTCAAACAACTTATATACTTAGACACTATGAGCTGCATTTCTCATTCGATTTCTTCCCAATTTAGATTTTTCCCCATGAACCAGTGAATGAATATGGTATATGTAGTGTTACCCACAATATATTGTGATTTTACATATTCAAATCAAATTGACTAAGAATTAAATAAAAATCAACAATCATGTTATCATTTATTTTAATTCCTATGTTTAAATAAACATAGAAATTTGTAAATATTTTTAAAAATTGTATCATTTTTCCCATACCTATAACTTATTTGTCAAAAATTGGGTATGCTATCTTATACCTCTAGAAATTTAATTTGATTAAATGTTGTCATGGTAATATTAATTTTTACATGACGAATAATATATGAATTATTGTGAGAGGTTTTTAAGACTTGAATGTATGATAGTAGTACTTTATTATTCTTAGTTAGGGTTGTAGTAGTACATATATTATTGTTAGTTGAGGTCAGTAGGGAATTTATATATAATTTCACTAAATAAAATTTAAAATTTTCGAGAAAATATAATTTTTAGTTAAGTTTTTTATACAATGGTTACCACTTACTTTATAGAATCTCATTTTATTTACAATACAAAATAAATTAGAGTAATGCTTGTTTACTTATGGTTATAAATCAACACCCAATTAGTTTGTATAATACATAGAGCGACTTTGTTAAATTATATTTTTATAAAAAGAAAAAATTTAAATTTGTAATAAGAAATTGATACTAAGATAAAAAACAATCTAAACTATATTGAGCCCATTAAAACCCATGATATACAATTGGGCCTGCAAAATATAGGATATTAAAAAGGTAGGTAAAACCCTAATATCAGCCTAAGCCCGCCGCCTTACAAACAAAATGAATTTGTACTTGACCATGAAATAGGCCATGAAATAGTGTTTTGGAGTTATTTGTTTTTTCTATGAAGGAGTGTTTTGGTTAAACACATCTCCAAATGAATTGGTGGACGACTAATCAAATGAATTGGTGGAGGACTAAGTGGATAAGGTTTACAGGTTATCATGAATTGATGTTGTTTAACAAAGTAATGTAATAATTTTCTATTTCCATGTTTCTTCATTTTCTTTTCATATGTGTTATTTGCATAAACTTTTGGTAGAAATCAAACACTAAAATAAGTATCCTATTTTCCTTCTATATATGTATGTAGATTTACATGGAATGTCACTTGTATTTGTTTTTACATGACCTCTATGTCAAGAATTATCCTTTCAAGATTATATGTCAAGGTTAGAAAAAAAGTCACTTACATTTGTATTAATTTTTTTTGTTCCTAATAAATAATCAAATACATGATATATGAAAAAAATGAAAATTTATATAAAAAAGACCATGAATTATTTATATTTTATGTTCATATTTGTTGAATTATACTACTAAATTTATTTTATGTTTATGTATGACCTTACTTTAGAGACATTTTCACAGGAATTATATTTTTCTTGCTACTTGCAGCAAGTTCCAAAAACTAATGAAGAAAATGCTCCAAGTGCCTTCCCTTTCTCTTCATCAATGTACCGTGTAAGGTTTCTTTGTTATTCTTTAACTTTTACCATGCCAATATATATTATTAATATAAATGTAGATAGTACAAGTGGAACTATGTGGGGTGTGTTTTTTTCTAATGTATATATGACAAACAACTCTAAATTACTCTTTGTTGACCTAATAAAACACAAAGTTCACTTATATTTCGAGTTTCCCATCTCACGAAGCCCCATCACTTTTTAAATTCATTTCACAACACACATGGTTGAAAATGAGATTTCTTACTTGATAGAGATATAGGCTTTGTTTGGGAAATTTTTTAGTGTTGGAAGAACTTATATTTTCAATACATGAATAGGTAGGGTCACCATTTTCAGCCTCACTAGAACCTGTTTCTTAGTAACTTTTATAGATCTGTAATTATTTGAAAAGTATAGAGTTATGATTTTTCTTTAATCTAGTAGTGATATTGTTGGCGGTGTCACTGGTGGTGGTAATTTTACTAGTCCAATTGGTGGCACTAGTAGTCGTAATCTTAGGAATGGAATTGGTGGTGGGATTGTTGGTGGTAAAGTTCGTCCTAATTTAAGGAGTATCATTGGTGGTAACTTTAATAATGGCATAAGTGCTAGTATCATTGGTGGTATATTGGGTAGTTTTAATAGTGGGCTTGGTGGCACCATGACTAGCATCTTTAGTGGTTACATTGGTGGTACCAGAAACGATAATATTAGTGGTGTTGGTGTTGAAGTTCGTGCTAGCTTAAGAAGCTCCATTTATGGCAAGTTTAATTATAGTATTACATGTTATAGAATTGATGTTATATTGGTTAGTCTTAGTAGTGGCATTGGTGGTGGCATTGGTGGTAGCTTATTGGTCGTATTGGTAGCTTAGTGGTGGTATTATTGGTGTTGGTGTTGAAATTCGTGCTAGCTTAAGCAGTTCCATTTATGGCCAGTTTAATTATGGTATTACAGGTGGTAGCATTGATATTATATTGGTTAGTCTTATTAGTGGCATTGGTGTTGGCATTGGTGGTAGCTTAGTGATCCTATTAATGGTGGAATGGCTAGTTGCTATAGTGGTAGCATTGGTGGTATATTGGTTAGTCTTAGTAGTGGAGATTTATGGTAGCATTGCTGGTAGCTTTAGTGGTAGCACTTGTTGTATATTAGGTAATATTATTAGTTGATTTAGCTTCGGAGATGGTGGTTGTGACACCCTCGAAACCCGGGTCAGAAGTTTGGGGTTCACAACACACATATTATTTAAACCAGTATATGAAATATTATATGCAATTACCCTTATTTACGCAACCACAAATAACAACAGGGTAAAGTATGAAAACCACCCACAACCTTGACTTTTATTATGTCATACCAAATCCCAACTAGTTTAAGTTATAACTGAAAATGAAATCATTCTTACCATATATAAAACCAGCTCGATCCAACTCAACCTGGAATCCTAGATCGCATACTGGACTGGGGATCCTCGTTACCAACAATTTCCATTTTAACTATAGAATGACCTAAACAGATTCACAAGGTTGAGCTAACTAGCTCAGCAAGTTATAATATATAAAAACAACTGAATATTCATTAGAATTGTTAAGTAATTATTAGAATTTGATGTTTATTTTTAAGTTTAAAATCAAGGTTAGGCTACTGATCAGTGACACACTAACCCCGATCAAGGCACCCAGCTCTACTCTCTATACTGGATTAAAGGCACACATTGGCCTAATATGACCACCAATCTGGTCTGACCACAAATCTGTTCCATATTTATAAACCTATCCAATTATATAACAATTCAACATGATAAATATTGTAATTCAATAAAACAGAATCATAATTAACATTGATAAAACATTTATTTCAGAGCATAAAGCAATTCATAAATATCACCAGAGTATATCAAGGTATGTATGAGGAATAACTTCCAACCTGTAGGAGAATCAGGTATTAGATGAATAATGGTTATACAAGGTTTAGTTCACTATACCATAGAATTGATTTCGCAACCAGATTTTTAAAAACTATCTAAAAAACGTTGTTGTTGAAAGGTGATTTCATGTCTATTGCAAGGGATTTTAAAAACATTGCAACTGAATCAACAAAATTTCGAGATCGTTACAAATACATATTATTGCAATACATTATATAATCATTACAGTAGATCAGAGATTTGGTCCCAAAAGTTAGGCGGTCTTGTTCAAAACTTGTACTCAGGCTTGCTGAAATTGTTTTCCCGGGTGTCTATTAAATAAACAAAAAATACACAGACTGTCAAACAATCTCCACTGCGGCGAAAGATTAAATCTTTGCTGAAATATTTCTCTCAAACACTGAATATTAAATCTTTGTAAAGACTAAAGCTCCAAGAAGATTAAATCTCGGAAAAGATTAAACCTTAAACGGAATGTATTTTTTCCCCAAATCATCTTTCCTAAAGTTCTTTCAATACACTAAATTTAATTTAGGAGAAGATTAAATTTGGTCGATTATTGTTAATGATTGTTTAATTTACCTCCTTGCTTTTTTGTTTCTATGTTATTTTGTGTTTGGGAACTTTTATCGATGTTACACTATGTGTTAATTAGGGTTTATTTATTAAATCATGTTTATTTGTCTATCCTGTTTTATTATCAGTTTTGAGTTATATTGGGATTTGTTTGGAATGTGGTAGGAAATTGTGAGGTATCACTTATCGTTGTAAAAGTAGAATTTGTTAATCTTTATAGAATGAAGTACTACAAAGAAGATATTCAATACTTTCAGATGTTTTATTATATATCGAATCGTTAAATAAAAAACTTGTGTCCAATCCCTAGGTCATATAAAGGTGTTTGTATAATTGTTTATTAAGAATCAATTAAGCAAGTGTTATTATAATTCACATCTTATAATTTTTTTTATCGGTTTCATTTTAGAAAAAGATAAAAGAAAACTGTGAGAAGATGACCCGAGCTACGGGAAGTGATGACTAATGTTTTGAAAGAACATATACCACAAGTGTCGATAACAAGAATAGTTCAAGGACGGAGAGGCGATATATTTTTAATACAAATAACGAAGAAAATGACATCCATAGTATTGGTGGAGGACATTGATCTGCAACTATGACCATGCTACCTACTACAGGGAAATGTATCAAGTTAGCAAAAGTTGAAAGGTTGCCATCTTTTATAACATGGATTCCCTTGGATAGGTAAAACATTTTGTGCTCTTTTTTTTACAACTCCTTATCATTTGGTGATAAGGAATTAAATTATATTACAATATGAGATTCTCATATTGTTATTTACAAAACCCGGTACCTGACTTTCTCTTTGCAGGGTGGTTTCTCCACAAACTTGGATCAAATCGACTCATCGAAAAGCATCTTCTGCTCAAGGTAAAACATCAGAGTGTGGAGGAACATCTCGATTTGGTCGCTTTGGCTTTGGCTCATAGTTATAAACAAAAATACCAAAACCACGACAACACAAATAGGTATATTGTAATTATGGAACATGCATATATGATATTCCTTGTTATGGCCTCCACATCTACATGTCTTCCACTATGATTTGGTTGGATAGTACACACACATATGTTTTTTCCTATGGCTTTACATAGTTTTGTTTCTGCTCGGGTAAGTTGTTTAAATTTATGTCAAATTTTACCGTTTTTTTATATATTGTTATTGGATTAAGGTCGTGTCAAATTTTACCCTTTTTGCAAATTTTTTTTAAATTTTATCTCACAATCACTAGGTCACATTACCTATTAGGGAGGAGGAAGTTAAGAATGTAGTCTTTTTCATTCATCAATACAAGTCACTAGATCCACATTGGTCGAACCCGGCATTTTTCAAACGTATTGAAATATTTTTAAAAGATATGTTGTCCTATTTTGTCAGATTTTCTTTGATATATGACATGGGCCAAGGGAACTAAATCGTAGGCTTGTATGTCTTATTCCTAAGGTTAAACAACTGAAACATATGGAAGATCTTTGACCTATCTATCTTTATAATGTACTGATGCGCATATTGTCGAAGGTGGTGGTGAATATGTTCAAACTATATTTAATCTAGACAATGTCTAACAAACAGAGTGCTTTTAATGAATGGAGGCTATTAGTTCATAATACAATGATTGCATTTGAAGTCACAAGGGAAAAAAGGGTGTGGCTGGGTTAAGAATTGATATTTTATGGCATTAGATAGGTTGGAATGGAGATTTTTTGATACAACGATTAAAGTTCTCTTTTACAACTTAAACAACATTGGTACACTTTATTTTCTCCTTTTTATCATGTACCAAATTCAAGTATCCGCCACTAGCACTTAATTTGTTAATTATATGGATAAAAAGGATTTTAACATTGAATTGATTTGTTGAAAAATATGTGTAAGTAAAACTAAATTGAACACAACGTGTCTCTCTAATTAATAACCACTCTTTAATTTTGATCAAATTTCTCCATTGCAAAGTACTACATTATAAAAAATTAGAGCCTCCATGTATTGAGAAATACATGTATACAACACTCTATAATCCACCAGCATACCAGGAAAATTGTAATGTTTCTATCATCTCTACTATTTTCTTATTTATTTTAAATTTAGATTAATTTTAATTTCCATATTGTTAACCATGTTTATTCGATTTAAGGTTTAAGAAATCAAATACCATTACTCAACTATCATAACATACATTATCATTCTCTTATAGAGGAACTTAAATAAATTGGGGATATTTTGATAAAGTTTTTGGAGAAAACCTTACCATTTAGCGATATCATTATATATCATTAAGCGAAAACACTGATTTCTTATAGAGGAACTTAAATAAATTGGGGATATCTTGGAAAGTGTTTTTATATATTTATACGATTTAACATAGCGTTATTATATGATTTTATGTGCAAAAATTCATAAGCGAAAATATCTGATAGTGGCTATAATACATAAGTTGTATTACACAAAATGTGAACATATATTCTTGATTCTAGCAAACTAAAATAATTATTGAATTCACTTTATATGTTGAAATATATCTGACCCTCCTAACCCTCCTAACACAGAGTCTTATATATTATTTTTATATATTAACAAGAAGTCATGAGTTGCTTATGCAATGAGAGCGAAAAAGGTGAAACAAATTGAACACGAGATTTTGTACTCGTTCCATTCAACTTTTATCTGGTCTCAGAGAATCACTTGATCTAATTATCGAGGAAAGACTTGATAAGGTAATAGCAAGGCACACTCCCCTTGCAACAACAAGTAGAAACACTTGTATGCAGCTTAAGCTTTGTTATTAATTTTTGTTCTTATATGCAGCTTAAGCAAAACACTGAAAATACTTTTTGTTTGATTATGTATTCTTTGTGAGATGCATAGAAAGTAGAACACATGTTGAAACCTTTATTCGTAGATACAATGTAAATATTACACACCAGTTCAGTTTATAGATGATTTGAGAATTATAAGTGCAACGATTTTAATTGTAGTCGATTTTTATTTCATTCATCTAATTGCTTACAGAATTTTAAGAATCGGATTATTCTGTGCTGATCTTTGTTTTACATTTTTGGATATTGTGTGACTATATGTTCATATCACAGGTTTGTTGTGGAGGCCTGGGGGGCTGAAAACTGCACTGGGAAAGATGAACGGTTAAGTCATATTAGTCATATTATTACTGCGGTTATGGTACCTGCATACATTGATAGTTCAGAGGTTATTAGAAGGGCATAGAATGATACAACTCGATCTTATGGCTTGGACTTAATAAAGTAGCATGAAAGGATTCGAGGATAGATCATGTGAGAAATCTAAATGAGGCATATTGTCATTTCTTTTATACAATGTTACAGATTTTGTTGCATCTACATATTGACCAGAGACAAGATTAATAGTAAAATATGTTAGTTCTACAATTCTCTTTGAGAAGCTGTAACAAATTATGTCAAATTCATAATATGAGCCATAACCTTGTATCCTACTTCCTTTTGCTAAGGCCACACAATCACTCATAAACCAGACAAGTTATAAATATTCTCCTTATTTACCTCTTACTAACCATTTCGAAAAACAATAAAATATTTATAAATATTCTACTATAAACTTACAGGTGTTTTCTATAGTTGCAAGTGATAGGCTTGCTGGAATAATCTTAAATTTAGTTATTAATATGTGTTTTATTACTTTTGAATAAATTGTATAGGCCTTATTGAACGTTGTGTTGGTTAGCACAACAGTAACTGTAGACTAGGTCATAGTTCAGTTTCAGCATTATCAGGGAAGTTGAAGTAGTGGAGTCATGCTAGGAAGTTCAGTTGCTATCTTTTAGATATCACGTTATATGTCTAGACTAGTATATATTAGATTGTATGCATTCAGTTTGATAACATGGAATGAGAAGCAGCTTTATTTTCTTCTCCATACACAGCAACCATGTGCTAAACACTGCACTTTGCATCTAAAGCACAAGCCCATCACAATTTTTTTTCTACACTTGGTATAAGAGCATAATGGTTAGGTTCCTGTATGCCTAAATATCAACCCAAGCACACAAATAAAATCAGGGAAACATCCAAAGCAAAAGAATGTTTTGTGGGCTTAAGCTATCCAATGTTAACGAGAAACAATTACACGACATGGTCCCTAAAGATAAAAGTTTTCATGAAGGCGCAAGGAGTTTGGTGTGCAATCGAGCAGAAGGATCCTAAGGGGGCCGTGGATGAGAAAACGGTGCAAGTGGCACTTGCATCAATATATCAAGGTGTGCCCGAAGATGTGTTGATGTCCATTGCTGAAAAAGAAACAACTAAGGAAGCATGGGAAGCGATCAAGATGATGTGTATGGTGTGGAAAGAGTAAAAGAAGCAAAAGTACAGACGTTAAAAGGTGAGTTATAGTCCTTAATCATGAAGGAAACGGATAAAATCGAAGAATTTTGTATGAAGTTGAGTGGGATTGTGACTAAATCCGGTCCTTGGCGAAACAATGAAAGAATCGAGTGTTGTGAGAAAAATTCTACGTGCAGTTCCGGATAAGTTTCTTCAAATAGCTTCAAATATGAAGCAATTTGGAGACGTTAAGGGGATGACAGTTGAAGAGGTAGTTGGTCATCTCAAAGCTTACGAGAAAAGGATGAAGGGAAGGTCTGAGAGCGTAGATGGACAACTTCTTCTGACATCTCGGAAGCAAAGACCTAGAGGTGGTTCTTTCCATGACAAGAGTAGGATAAAGTGTTACAACTGTAATACTATGCGACACTAGGCTACGGAATGTGATAAACCGCGACGGGAAAGAGAGAAGAGACACGAAGTGAACCTCACAAAGATCGAGGATGATGAGCCAGCATTATTATAGACAGAAGAATAATGCCAGACGGGCAAAATAAAAGGTGCTAGACGGGTAAATAGAAGTGCCAGATGGGAAGGATTTTTTTAAAGCAAAAAGGGCTAAGTTTAAGTGCCCTATGGACAAAGAAGTTGAAAGCCAAACGGGTTAGGATGAATGCCAGACGGGCTAATCCAAATGAGTTCATGATAAAATTTAAGATTAAGGGGGTGATTGTTGGAATAATCTTAAATTTAGTTATTAATTTGTGTTTTATTAGTTTTGAATAAATTGTATAGGCCTTAGTGAACGTTGTGTTGGTTAGCACAACAGTAACTGTAGACTAGGTCATAGTTCAGTTTCAGCATTATCACGAACGTTGAAGTAGTGGAGTCATGCTAGGAAGTTCAGTTGCTATTTTTTAGATATCACGTTATATGTCTAGACTAGTATATATTAGATTATATGCATTCAGTTTGATAAAAAGGAATGAGAACCAACTTTATTTTCTTCTCCATACGAGCCATGTGCTAAACACTGCACTTTGTATCTAAAGCACAAGCCCATCACAATTTTCTTCTCCATACGAGCCATGTGCTTAGCTTTTGCGACATCTTAAAGGTGGATGCTTTGGAACAATATTTTAGTGATTATGTTTGTATTGGAGCTGCGTCCCCCAAGATTTGCTTTATTTTCCGCTTAGATGATTTTATTTCTGTCTGGGATTTTAGAAATTTATGAAAAACTAGAAACTTATTCTTATTATGGATTTAATTTGGAGTTTTAGCTGAATATTTAAGTATAACTATTTTCTGAAAAGTTGGGTATTACAGTTGGTATTCAGAGCCTAGGGCTTCTTGTAGACTGCCCTTTTAGGTTTAACCTGTGAGTTATGAGTTTGGTTATTTGTGTTTAAAAAAAACTACTTTTATTTTTTTTTGGTTAAATATTTTCTGACTTTCTCGATGCAGAAATATTTTTGGTATCATTAAATGTTTTTGGTATGTTTAAATTTGGGGACCTAATTTTTTTAAGGAGGGTAGAATGTAATAACCATGATTTTTGTAATTATATATATATACATTTTTCGCATTTTTAATTATTTGGTTATATAAGAAAAAATAATATTTTATTATATAGATTTGTTATTAAATCTAATGACGCGTATTTTTATATTAAAAATAAACATTTCTAGTTATCTAAAATATTTAAGTAAGGTTAAAAAAATTGTTTTAATTTATATGTGCATAATTTTAATTTAATATATATTTATTTTACCACTAGAATTTAATAATAGGTGTAGTTATGTTGTGTATATTTATTAGTACGTGTTATGTGTATTTGAAAAGCTCAGTCAAACACTAAATCTTAACAAATAGATAATGTTTGTTTAAATTTGTGATCACTACCCGCAAACAACGCATTGAATGGGAGTATTGGTTGAACCAACTTGTGTATAAACAGGCTATTAGCATATCATTTTGTCTCTATATAACATCTTCTCTTTTCAGGTAGGTTCTATTTCCTATATTTTTACTTATATATTTTACATGTTTATTGCATACTTCTATATATATATAATTAAATTATATTTTTGTGAACTTACCTATGACTATTCTAATTCACTTGTTATTAGTTTATTTTATTATTTAGTTCCATGGTTATGTGTATAACACTATAGTTTACTTAATTTAATCATTTAGTTTGATGTTGATTATTAAATATTTTAGTTAATAATCACCATTTTTTTTGTAAATATTTAATGCATGAATTTATGTTTATAATTATGTGTTTTGTGCATGCATAATAATTCATATGTTATATGTTAAATATATGTTTGATTTAGATATGCATTTAGATTCGTGCACCAATTAAATACATGCTCATTTATTAAATTGATTATACTTATTTTGTATAATGATATTTTCACACGTAAGGTTATGAAAATTTATACAACAATATTTATATTTTGGCCACTTGTATAATCATAAGCATATGTTACCTATTTTATTTATCTTTGTTATTTTATTTTAAGGATTATATAGATAGTAAATATTAAATGTACATCTATTTTATTCTTAATTTATATAGTTTACATATACTTGATTTATTATTATTATATATAATGTATTTAAGTGTTGAGTTTTTTTTATTTGTGGGTACACTATTTTGAACTATTATATGAGAATGGTCGTATTTATATGTCAATATGAATTTATTTTGTTACTTGTACTGACATTTAATTGTTATTATGGGTTAACCTTTATAAAGTTAAAGTGTGGTTAGCTTAGTGGCATGTACATGTTAACATTCTGATTATTATATTAAGGTAAGTTAACTCTTTACACTTTATTTATTTTAAAATCTTTTAAATATTTTTGTACTGCTTTTGTTTTAAAATTTATGGATCAAGTACCGTGTTTTACAAATAAGAATTCCCGGTGAGCTCTGACTTATGAACCTGTTAGTAATTGCACACATTTTTGACAGAAATTATGAACTTTTGATAGTGTGTCACCAGGTATTTGTCGATTTATATCTTATGTCACATGGATTTTGGAAAATTATTTTTGTTTTATAAAATTATGATACTTGATCCACTAGTGTAGAAATTTTTTCTTGCTGGGCTCTTGGCTCATTACTCACAAATTTTTAGGTGCTTAGCTTTTGCGACATCTTAAAGGTGGATGCTTTGTAACAATATTTTAGTGATTATATTTATATTGGAGCTGCTTCTCCCAAGATTTGCTTTATTTTCAGCTTAGATGATTTTATTTCTGTCTGGGATTTTAGAAATTTATGAAAAACTAGAAACTTATACTTATTATGGATTTAATTTGGAGTTTTAGGTGAATATTTAAGTATAACTATTTTCTGAAAAGTTGGGGTTTTACAAATTTTACTTCGTGAATAATTTTGAAAGCCATCATGAGTATTTGAGACTCAGTGTCAGCCTATAAAGTGTCAGCCTATAAAATCATGGCCTTTCATTTTGAAATGGCTATTTCTTGCAAATTTCTCTCTTGTTTTTCCTCTACCGTGAGAGAAACATGTCTTGTCGCATTTCATCTTACTTTTCTACTCCATCTCCTCGTCATTAGTTTTCAGAATTCCATATATCTTAACTAGGGATGTGTCTTCAAGATCATAGTTATCCCTTATTGATATATCTTTCAAGTCACACTTTTGAGGAAGTGCAAGAAGAACCTTCAAGTTTGAATCTGCTGGATCATACTCTATGTCAACAAGTGACAAATCATTCAACAATTTCTGAAATCTATCATGGATTTCAAACAAAGACTCATCAACTTTTGAGTCAAAGTGCTCATACTGGTGATTGATTATTGTCCTTCGAATCTTCTTGATAGCGGTTCTACCTTACACTTAACCACCAAAGTGGCTCAAATTTCCTTGGTTGTTTTGCATCCAATAAACCTAGGGGACATCACACTGTCTAGATTGTTATGCAAAAATGTCCAACTTTTCCATTTTTTTCTTGACCACAAATAGCAACAACCAGTTTCATGGGCTAATGAGGTCCATCATAAATCCCTTCTAGTATTCAAGATGTGTTACCTGCAGACATATAGTCATCTCGACTTTACAGAAATGATATTCATTAATTTTCAAGATTGGAAATTTGAGGGTTTCATATCTGTTCATATTGTTTTTGATTTGGTTTATGGCTAATGGTGACGGCACATTTTGTTGAGTTTCATTATCTGCTTGTGGATCTTAAAGTGATTTTATATAAACACCAAGCTTTGATATCAATTTTTAGGCCTTTAATTACCTATAGAGGGGGTCAATATAATTATAACAATCAAATCCAATTATGTACTCAATAATGAAGAATAGTTTTTATATTATTGAATAAAAACTTAATACAAAATTCTCTAGCTCAAGATGAGCAAATATCTTGAGAGCTTGTAGGTTATGTGTATGATAAAATAAATGCACCAGTTTTAACCTACTAGTGTTAACCTAATTTCTGCTTATATACTGCACACTTAGACAATCAATATAAAGATAAAATCAATAAGGAATCCTAATACATATGCTATAATATCAAAAAAATACTAATATGAACAATGTTGATGATAAGTATTAATCAATAAATACTGATGAGGTCATTTTTGTTAAACTCTCATATGAAATACTAATGGAAAAAATGTGATAGTTATATACTAATATCATCAACTTTTGACACCAATTTTTTTGAAGGTTTATAAGCCATTTTTTAATTTTCAGGAAATCACAATTCAATTCCCACTGACATGGGTAGGTTCCGCCTTTGGACAAAAATTGAGGTATGTTCTGGGATTTGACAAACTTTGAATTTAAATTTTGATCTCCTTTTTTAATAGTTTTTCTCTGAATTTGGTGATCTTATAAGTTTTCTATATTTTCTTAAAATATTTGCAAGGAAAGAAATGTTTATTTAAATAACTAATTTTGATTAAAATTACTCAAAGAACTATAAAAAATGGGGAGTACAAAATATAAGTAATGTAAATGATAATAGTCATTTCATACCAAAGTCAATATAAATGATGAATTACTTAAAATCTTAGGTCAAACTTAGTAGAATATACTTCATCCCATAATACATGTTTTTTGAACTTTGTTCATGTAAAATTAATAATTTTACATATCTTTTTAAAATAATTATTTTTTTGAATTAAAGTTTAATATTAATAATTTTATTCAAAAAAGGAAATTCTAGAAATATTTTTTGTACGTATCTTTTTTATTCATCTTAAAAAAAATAACTGAATTATATTTTGGTACATATTTGACAAAATAATGTTCTTTTTGCATTTCATACCCACCTTGTGAAAAGACCCAAAATTTGTTGGAAAACTTGTCTATTGAAAATTTTGAGTTACAAAACAAGTTTATAAATATAAGCATTGTTTTAAATAATAAATTTCATTAGAATTGAAAATATTAAAAATCTTCATTATAATTATGTTAAAGTACATATGGTCAAGTCAAACAACTTTTATACATAGACACTATCAGTGCATTTCTCATTCAATTTCTTCCCAATTTATATTTTTTTCCAATCAACCAGTGAATGAATATGGTATATGTAGTGTTACCCACAATATATTGTCATTTTACATGTTTAAATCAAATTGACTAAGAATAAAATAAAAATCTACAATCATATTATGGTTCATTTTAATTCCTATGTTTAAATAAACATAGCAATTAGTAAATATTTTTAAAAATTGTATTGTCAAAAATTTGGTATGCTATCTTATACCTCTAGAAATTTAATTTGATTAAATGTTGTCATGGTAATATTAATTTTTACATGACCACAAATATCTGAATTATTGTGACAGGTTTTTAAGACTTGAATGTATGATATTAGTACTTCTATTATTCTTAGTTGAGGTGAGTAGGGAATTAATATATAATTTCATTAAATAAAATTTAAAATTTTCGAGAAAATATCATTTTTAGTTAAGTTTTTTATACAATGCTTATCACTTAATTTATAGAATCTCATTTATTTACAATAAAAAATAAATTAGAGTAATGCTTGTTTACTTATGGTTGTAAATCAACACCCAATTAGTTTGTATAATACATGGAGCAGACTTCTTAAATTATATTTTTATAAAAAGAAAAAATTTGAATTTGTAATAAGAAATTGATAGTAAGATAAAAAACAATTTAAACTAAATTGGGACCATTAAAACCCATGATATACAATTGGGCCTGCAAAATATAGGATATTAAAAAGGTAGGTAAAACCCTAATATCATATTAAAAAGGTAGGTAAAACCTTAATATCAGCACAAGCCGCCTCCTTACAAACAAAATGAATTTGTACATTGCTATGAAATAGGCCATGAAATAGTGTTTGGAGTTATTTGTTTTTTCTATGAAAAAAGTGTTTTGGTGCTCTAAGGTTAAACACATCTCCAAATGAATTGGTGGAGGACTAACCAAATGAATTGGTGGAGGACTAAGTGGATAAGGTTTACGAGTTATCATGAATTGATGTTGTTTAACAAAGTTAAGGTAATAATTTATATTTCCCCGATTCTTCATTTTCTTTTAATATGTGTTATTTGCATAAACTTTTGGTAGAAATCAAAGAGTAAAATAAGTATCCAATTTTCCTTGTATATATGTATGTAGATTTAAATGGAATGTCACTTGTATTTGTTTTTACATGACCTCTATATCAAGAATTATCCTTTCAAGATTATATGTCACGGTTAGAAAAAAAGTCAGTTACAT
Source organism: Apium graveolens (assembly GCF_009905375.1). Classification (NCBI taxonomy): domain Eukaryota; kingdom Viridiplantae; phylum Streptophyta; class Magnoliopsida; order Apiales; family Apiaceae; genus Apium; species Apium graveolens. Next base: position 65,705 of record NW_027421750.1, read on the forward strand.
TTGTATTAATTTTTTTTGTTCCTCATAAATAATCATATACATGATATATGAAAAAAAGAAAATTTATAGAAAAGAAGCCCATACATTATTTATATTTTATATTCATATTTGTTGAATTATACTATTAAATTTATTTTATGTTTATGTATGACCTTACTTTAGAGATATTTCACAGGAATTATATTTTTCTTACTACTTTCAACAATTTCCGAAAACAATGAAGAAAATGCTCCAAGTACCTTCCCTTTCTCTTCATCAATATACGGTGTAAGGTTTCTTTGTTATTCTTTAACTTTTACCATGCCAATATATATTATTAATATAAATGCAGATAGTACAAGTGGATCTATGTGGGGTGTTTTTTTTTCCTAATGTATATATGACAAACAACTCTAAATTACTCTTTGTTGACCTAATAAAACACGAAGTTTACTTATATTCGGAGTTTCCCATCTCACGAAGCCCCATCACTTTTTAACTTCATTTCACAACACACATGGTTGAAAATGAGATTTCTTACTTGATAGAGATGTAGGCTTTGTTTGGGAAATTTTTTAGTGTTGGAAGAACTTATATTTTCAATACATGAATAGGTAGGGTCACCATTTTCAGCCTCACTAGAACCCGTTGCTTAGTAACTTCTATAGATCCGTAACTATTTGAAAAGTATAGAGTTATGTTTTTCTTTAAACCAGTAGTAATATTATTCGCGGTGTCACTGGTGATGGTAATTTTACTAGTCCAATTGGTGGCACTAGTAGTCGTAATCTTAGGAGTGGAATTAGTGGTGGGATTGTTGGTGGTGAAGTTCGTGCTAACTTAAAAAGTATCATTGGTGGTAACTTTAATAATGGCATAAGTGGTAGTAGCATTAGTGGTATAATGGGTAGTTTTTAAAAGTGGGATTGGTGGCAGCATGACTAGCATCTTTAGTGGTTACACTGGTGGTACCAGAAACGATAATATTAGTAGTGGATTTGCTGGCATTGATGGTGCCATTGGTCCGGGTGCTCTTATTAGTGCAATTGGTGGCATTGAAAGCGGTAATCTTTGCAGGAGAATTGGTGGTGGTATTATTGGTGTTGGTGTTGAAGTTTGTGCTAGCTTATGCAGTTCCATTTATGGCCAGTTTAATTATGGTATTACAGGTGGTAGCTTTGATGTTATATTGGTTAGTCTTATTAGTGGCATTGGTGGTGGCATTGGTGGTAGCTTAGTGGTCATATTGGTAGCTTAGTGGTGGTATTATTGGTGTTGGTGTTGAAGTTCGTGCTAACTTAAGCAGTTCCATTTATGGCTAGTTTAATTATGGTATTACAGGTGGTAGCATTGATCGTATATTGGTTAGTCTTAGTTGTGGCAATTTATGGTAGCATTGTTGGTAGCTTTAGTGGTAGTACTGGTGGTATATTAGGTACTATTAGTAGTTAATTTAGCTTCAGAGATGGTGGTTGTGACGCCCTCAAAACCCGAGTCAGAAGTTATTACGTCATACTAAATCCCAACTAGTTTAACTTATAACTGAAAATGAAATCATTCTTACAAACTTGCATAACTCAAACTAGCTCGTTCCAACTCAACCCGAAATCCTAGATCGCATGCTAGACTGGGGATCCTCATTACCAATAATTTCCATTTTAACTGTAGAATGATTTAAACAGATTCACAAGGGTGAGCTAACTAGCTCAGCAAGTTATAATAACAATAACTGGGTGTTAACAATGATCAATTGAAATGATTCATAGGAATCAAGTTCCTTGTTAAGCAATTATTAGAATTGGATATTCATTTTTAAGTTTAAAACCAAGGTTAGGCTGCTGATCAGTGATACACTAACTCGATTAAGGCACACAACTCTGTTCTCTATACTGGATCCAAGGCACACATTGGCCTAATATGACCACCAATCAGGTCTGACCACGAATCTGTTCCATATTTAGAAACCTATCCAATTCTATAAAATTCAACATGATAAATATTTATTTCAGAGCATAAAGTAATACATAAATATCACCAGAGTATATCAGGGTATGTATGAGGAATAACTTCCAGCCTATAGGAGAATCAGGTATTAGATGAATAATGGTTATACAAGGTTTAGTTCACTATACCATAGAATTACTTTCGCAACTAGATTTTAAAAACTATCCAAAAAACGTTGTTATTGAAAGGTGATTTCATGTCTATTGCAAGGGATTTTAAGAACATTGCAGCTGAATCAACAAAATTTTGAGGTCGTTACAAATACATGTTATTGTAATACATTATATAATCGTTACAGTAGATCAGAGATTTGGGCCCAAAAGTTAGGCGGTCTTGTTCAAAACTTGTGAGCGGGCTTGCTGAAATTCTTTTCCCGACTGTCAATTAAATAATATAAAAAAACACAGACTGTCAAACAATCTCCACTGCGGCGAAAGATTAAATCTTTGCTGAAATATTTCTCTTAAACACTGAATATTAAATCTTTGTAAAGACTAAAGCTCCAAAAAGATTAAATCTCGGAAAAGATTAAACCTTGAACGAAATGTATTTTTTTCCCCAAATCATCTTTCCTAAAGCTCTTTGAATTCAATAAATTTAATTTAGGAGAAGATTAAATTTGGTCGATTATTGTTAATTATTGTTTAATTTACCTCCTTGCTTTTCTGTTTCTATGTTATTTTGTGTTTGGGATCTTTTATGGATGTTACACTATGTGTTAATTAGGGTTTATTTATTAAATCATGTTTATGTGTCAATCGTGTCTTATTATCAGTTCTGAGTTGTATTGGGATTTGTTTGGAATGACTGTGGTATGAAATTTTAAGGTATCACTTGTCGTTGTAAAAGTAGAATTTGTATTTTGGACTTTTTGTTTGCTCCATGTTCTGATAGTTTGTTAATCTTTATAGAATGAAGTACTACAAAGAAGAAATTCAATACTTTCAGATGTTTTAATATATATTGACTCGTTAAATAAAAAACTTGTGTCCAATCGCCTAGGTCATATAAAGGTGTTTGTATAATTGTTTATTAAGAATCAATTAAGCAAGTGTTATTATAATTCACATCTTATAGTTTTTTTTACTCGTTTCATTTTAGAAAAAGATAAAAGAAAATTGTGATAAGATGACCCGAGCTACGGGAAGTGAGAATAAATGTGTTGAAAGAAGAGATACCACAAGTGTCGATAACAAGAATAGTTCAAGGACGGAGAGGCGATATGTTATTAATACAAATAACGAAGAAAATGGCATCTATAGTATTGGTGGAGGACATTGCTTTGCAACTATGACCTTGCTACCTACTACAGGGAAATGTATCAACTTAGAAAAAGTGGAAAGGGTGCCATCTTTTATAACATGGATTCCCTTGGATAGGTAAAACATTTTGTGCTGTTTTTTGACAACTCCTTATCATTTGGTGATAAGGAATTAAATTAAATTTCAATATGAGATTCTCAGATTGTTATTTATAAATCCCTCTACCTGACTTTCTCTTTGCAGGGTGGTTTCTCCACAAACTTAGATCAAATTGACTCATCAAAAAGCATCTTTTGCTCAAGGTAAAATATCAGAGTCTGGAGGAACATCTCGATTTGGTCGCTTTGGCTTTGGCTCATAGTTATAAACAAAAATACCGAAACCACAACAAGACAAATAGGTATATTGTAATTATGGGACAAGCATATCTGATATTCCTTGTTATGGCCTCCACATCTATATGTCTTCCACAATGATTTAGTTGGATAGTAAACACACATATATTTTTTCCTATGGCTTTACATGGTTTTGTTTCTGCTCGGGTAAGTTGTTTAAATTTATATCAAATTTTACCATTTTGTTTGATATATGGTTATTTGATTAAGATCGTGTCAAATTTTACCCTTTTTGCAAACTTTTTTTAATTATTATTTCACAATCACTAGGTCATAGTACCTATTAGGGAGGAGGAAGTTAAGAATGTAGTCTTGTTCATGCATCAATATAAGTCACTAGATCCACATGGGTCGAACCCGGAATTTTCAAACGTATTGAAATATTTTTAAAAGATATGTTGTTCTATTTTGTCAGATTTTCTTTGATACACGACATGGGCCAAGGGAACTAAATCGTAGGCTTGTATGTCTTATTCCTAAGGTTAAACAACTGAAACATATGGAAGATCTTCGACCTATCTATTTTTATAATGTTCTGATGCGCATACTGTCGAAGGTGGTGGTGAATAAGTTCAAACTATGTTTAATCTAGACAGTGTCTAACAAACAGAGCGCTTTTAATGAAGGGAGGTTATAAGCTCATAATACAATGATTGCATTTGAAGTCACACGGGAAAAAAAGGATGTGGCTGGGTTAAGAATTGATATTTTAAGGCATAACATAGGTTGGAATGGAGATTTATTGATATAACAATTAAACTTCTCTTTTACAACTTAAAAAACTTTGGTACACTTTATTTTCTCCTTTTTACCATGTACCAGATTCAAGTATCCGACACTAGAACTCAATTTGTTAATTATATGGATAAAAAGGATTTTAACATAGAATTGATTTGTTGTGAAATATGTATAAGTAAAACTAAATTGAACACAATGTGTCTCTCTAATTAATAACCACTCTTTAATTTTGATCAAATTTCTCCATTGCAAAGTACTACATTATAAACAATTAGAGCCTCCATGTATTGAGACATACATGTATACAACACTCTATAATCCACCAGAATACCAGGAAAATTGTAATGTATCTATCATCTCTACTATTTTCTTATTTATTTTAAATTTAGATTAATTTTAATTTCCATATATTAACCATGTTTATTAGATTTAAGGTTTAAGAAATCAAATACCATTACTCAGCTATCATATCACACATTGCCATTCTCTTATAAAGGAACTTAAATAAATTGGGGATATTTTGATAAAGTTTTGGAGAAAACCTTACCATTTAGCGATATCAATATATATCATTAAGCGTCAAGGTCTGCTCCAAAGAATGATGATCCATTGGTACATCAAGCATTTTCTTGGTGTTGGTGATATTGATGACAAAGTTGTTCTCAAAGAACGGAAAGTTATTAATTTTTGATTATCTTGGAAAGTGTTTTTATATATTTCTACGAGATCACATAGCGTTATTATATAATTTTATCTGCAAAAATTCAGAAGCGACAATATCTGATAGTTGATATAATACATAAGTTGTATTACATAAAATGTGATCATATACTCCTGATTCTGGCAAACTACAATAATTATTGAATTCACTTTATATGTTGAAATATATCTGACCCTCTTAACCCTCCTAACACAGAGTCATATATATTATTTTTATATATAAACAAGAAGTCATGAGTTTGCTTATGTAATGAGAGCCAAAAATGTGAAACAAATTGAACACGAGATTTTATACTCATTCCATTCAACTTTTTATCTGGTCTCAGGCATCACTTCATCTAATATTTTGAGGAAAGACTTGATAACATGATAGCAAGGCACACTCCCGTTGCAACAACAACAAGTCAATGCTTTTATCTTATATGCAGCTTAAGCAAAACACTGAAAATATTTTTTGTTTGATTATGTATTCTTTGTGAGATGCATAGAAAGTAGAAACATGTTGAAACCATTATTTGTAGATACAATGTAAATATTACAAACCAGTTCAGTTTATAGATGATTTAAGAATTACAAGTGCAATGATTTTAATTGTAGTCGATTTTATTTCATCATCTAATTGCTTACAGAATTTTAAGAATCGGAATATTCTGTGCTCATCTCTGTTTTACATTTTTGGATATTGTGTGACTATATGTTCATATCACAAGTTTGTTGTGGAGGCCTGGGGGCTGAAAACTGCAGTGAAAAGATGAATAGTTTAGTCATATTAGTCATATTGTTAGTGCGGTTATATTACCTGCGTACATTGATAGTTGAGAAGTTATTAAAAGGGCATAGAATGATACAACTGGATCTTATGGCTTGACTTAATAAAGTAGCATGAAAGGATTCGAGGATAGATAATGTGAGAAATTTAAATAAGGTATATTGTCATTTCTTATATTCAATGTTATAGATTTTGTTGCATCTACATATTGACCAGAGACAAGATTTATAGTAAAATATGTTAGTTCCTCAATTCTATTTGAGAAGCTTTAACAAAACTATGTCAAATTCATAATATGAGCCATAACCTTGTATCCTACTTCCTTTTGCTAAGACCACACAATCACTCATAAACGAGACAAGTTATAAATATTTTCTCTCTATTTACCTCTTACTAACCATTTCGAAAAACAATGAAATATTTATAAATATTCTACTATAAACTTACCGTTGTTTTTTGTAGTTGCAAGTGATAGGCTGTCTTAGTGGTATGGAGATGATTCTTAAGGATGTTGGTTACTTGGTACAACTTGGAAGTGAGGTTGCTGCTCCTTACTGGAGAACAACATGCCAATGATTCCATCCTCTAAATTCCCCATTAGTGATCGGAGCAACTATTATTTCTAAATCATTTTATGCTAAATACTATGTAAAAAACATGCTTCATGTGAGGTGGTCTATAGTAGACTTACTATATCTTAAACACTGCTTCTTGCATTGATTTGCATGTTTCTTTGTTGACTTATTTTTATGTAAATTCTATCAAATTTAAATGAGTATTTAAAGTGTTGTAGGACTTGGTTTTAGTGGAACAAGTCTTGAATTTTGGTCTGACTAATTCTATTGAAAATATGAATTGTTAGTTTCTTGATGGATTATCTAGGTACAAGAATATAAATCGAATTAGAAGTTATTTTGCTTGCTTAAATAGTAATAATAACTCTTGACTTACAAAGTGGGAAATATTATAGGTTCTATTAGCAAAAAAAATAATTTTTTGTAGAATACAAAGCCTATCAGCCACAGTGGGAACATAATAATTATAATTTAATTGACTAATTTATTTCAACTAAAAAAGATAAATGTTCATTTCAACTTAAAAGATAAATATTTAATAATTTAAATAAAGATAAATTAAATAGTGTTAAGGGTGGCTTAATTAATTACATATTTAGAATTTGGATCAAATCAATTTTTCTAAAAAACTAATGAATTTGGATTTTATACAAAATTTTGAGGCCCAAGAATGGCGCAAATTACAACCCATCCGAATTAGATATATGTAAAAAACTTAATTTTATTACTTTTCATTTCTTCGAAAAATAATGTACATTTGTTAAATTTTCTTTAAATATATTAAAGATGTGTAGAATTTTTTCCGATTTAGAATTTTATCCCAAAATATTTTAGTGTAAAAAATTGGATGAAAAATAAAACTATCAAAAAAATTATTTCGATATTTTCAAAATTCCAAATTTGAGTAAATCCAAGTTTTTTCTCTTTAGGGAGAAGCAAAGTTTTATAATAAAATATATGTTCAGGAAGTTTCGGGCCTTTTTAAATATGGCTTTCTTAAGATCGGTTTTTCAAATTTTTTATGGTTTATTAGTTGAGGTCAGTAGGGAATTTATATATAATTTCACTAAATAAAATTTAAAAATTTTTGAGAAAATATTTTCTAGTTAAGTTTTTTCTACAATTCTTACCACTTAATTTATGAATCTCATTTTATTTACAAACAAAA
>NW_027421751.1:0-817 GCF_009905375.1 Apium graveolens
TTCGCGTTTATTTGGGGTCGTCCGAACGTGAATCGGGGCTGAAACCAATGAAACTAGGTTTTTAAATAATTCTCGTAGGCAGTAGTACACGAGGTATGGAGCAAAAATTGGGCGCCCTTTTTGGATTCTTTTCATAATTTGTCCCTATGGATTTATGAAATTGCATTCGCGTTTATTTGGGGTCGTCCGAACGTGAATCGGGGCTGAAACCAATGAAACTAGGTTTTTAAATAATTCTCGGGCAGTAGTACACGAGGTATGGAGCAAAAATTGAGGCGGCCCTTTTTTGGATATCTTTTCATAATTTGTCCCTATGGATTTATGAAATTGCATTCGCGTTTATTTGGGGTCGTCCGAACGTGAATCGGGGCTGAAACCAATGAAACTAGGTTTTTAAATAATTCTCGTAGGCAGTAGTACACGAGGTATGGAGCAAAAATTGAGGCGGCCCTTTTTGGATATCTTTTCATAATTTGTCCCTATGGATTTATGAAATTGCATTCGCATTATTGGGGTTCGTTCGTGAACGAATCGGGGGCTGAAATAATGAACTAGGTTTTTAAATAATTCTCGTAGGCAGTAGTACACGAGGTATGGAGCAAAAATTGAGGGGCCCATTTTTTGGATATTTTTCATAATTTGTCCCTTGGATTTATGAAATTGCATTCGTGTTTATTCGTCCGAACGTGAATCGGGGCTGAAACCAATGAAACTAGGTTTTAAATAATTCTCGTAGGGTAGTACACGAGGTAAGCAAAAATTGAGGCGGCCCGTTTTTATCTTTTCATAATTTGTCCTATGGATTATGAAATTGCAT
>NW_027421752.1:0-45268 GCF_009905375.1 Apium graveolens
CCACTTTCATACAAATTAATTTTATTCCACATTTTGGCTTTAATCAACCATGTAAGTCACTTTTCACCATATTAGAGTCACTTTGCACCCTATACGAGTCACTTTCCCCATATATTGATACAATTAACATGTTAACATCATGTACATGCAATTAAACATCCGTTAACCACCTTTTGGTACCCCCTTTCCTACAAGTCAATTTTGGGCCAAAATTTAGGCTCTAATCAATCATGTAAGTGACTTATCACCATTTTAGAGTCACTTTGCTCCTTATAAGAGTCACTTGCCATCATATATTGGTACAATTAACATGTTAACATCATATACATCCAATTAGAAATCCTTTTACCACCTCTTAGTGCCACATTCATACAAGTCAATTTTGGTACACATTTTTGTTCTAATTAACCATGTAAGTCACTTTTCACCATATTCGAGTCATTTTGCACCCTATATGAGTCGCTTTCAACAATCTATTTGTATAATTAACATGTAACATCATATACTTCCAAGTGACATCCTTTACCACCTATTAATGCCACTTTCATACAAGTTAATTTTATTCCACATTTTGGCTCTAATCACCATGTAAGTCACTTTTCACCATATTTAGAGTCACTTTGCACCCTATAAGAGTCACTTTCCCCATATATTGATACAATTAACATGTTAACATCATGTACATGCAATTTAAACCTCCTTTAACCACCTTTTGGTACCCCCTTTCCTACAAGTCAATTTTGGGCCACATTTAGGCTCTAATCAATCATGTAAGTGACTTATCACCATTTTAGAGTCACTTTGCACCTTATAAGAGTCACTTGCCATCATATATTGGTACAATTAACATGTTAACATCATATACACCCAATTAGAAATCCTTTTACCACCTCTTAGTGCCACATTCGTACAAGTCAATTTTGGTACACATTTTGGTTCTAATTAACCATGTAAGTCACTTTTCACCATATTCGAGTTATTTTGCACCCTATATGAGTCACTTTCAACAATCTATTTATATAATTAACATGTTAACATCATATACTTCCAATTTGACATCCTTTTACCACCTATTAATGCCACTTTCATACAAGTTAATTTTATTCCACATTTTAGCTCTAATCAACCATGCAAGTCACTTTTCACCATATTAGAGTCACTTCGCACCCTATAAGAGTCACTTTCCCCATATATTGATACATTTAACATGTTAACGTCATGTACATGCAATTAAACATCCTTTAACCACCTTTTGGTACCCCCTTTCCTACAAGTCAATTTTGGGCCACATTTTGGCTCTAATCAATCATGTAAGTGACTTATCACCATTTTAGAGTCACTTTGCACCTTATAAGAGTCACTTGCCATCATATATTGGTACAATTAACATGTTAACATCATATATCCAATTAGAAATCCTTTTACCACCTCTTAGTGCCCCATTCGTACAAGTCAATTTTGGTACACATTTTGGTTCTAATTAACCATGTAAGTCACTTTTCACCATATTCGAGTCATTTTGCACCCTATATGAGTCACTTTCAACAATCTATTTGTATAATTAACATGTTAACATCATATACTTCCAATTTGACATCCTTTTACAACCTATTAATGCCACTTTCAAACAAGTTAATTTTATTCCACATTTTGGCTCTAATCAACCATGTAAGTCACTTTTCACCATATTAGAGTCACTTTGCACCCTATAAGAGTCACTTTCCCCATATATTGATACAATTAACATGTTAACATCATGTACATGCAATTAAACATCCTTTAACCACTTTTGGTACCCCCATTCCTACAAGTCAATTTTGGGCCACATTTAGGCTCTAATCAATCATGTAAGTGACTTATCACCATTTTAGAGTCACTTTGCACCTTATAAGAGTCACTTGCCATCATATATTGGTACAATTAACATGTTAACATCATATACATCCAATTAGAAATCCTTTTACCACCTCTTAGTTCCACATTCGTACAAGTCAATTTTGGTACACATTTTGGTTTTAATTAACCATGTAAGTCACTTTTCAACATATTCGAGTCATTTTGCACCCTATATGAGTCACTTTCAACAATCTATTTATATAATTAACATGTTAACATCATATATTTCCAATTTGACATCCTTTTACCACCTATTAATGCCAATTTCATACAAGTTAATTGTATTCCACATTTTAGTTCTAATCAACCATGTAAGTCACTTTTCACCATATTAGAGTCACTTCGCACCCTATATGAGTCACTTTCCCCATATATTGATACATTTAACATGTTAACCTCATGTACATGCAATTAAACATCCTTTAACCACCTTTTGGTACCCCCTTTCCTACAAGTCAATTTTGGGCCATATTTTGGCTCTAATCAATCATGTAAGTGACTTATCACCATATTAGAGTCACTTTGCACCTTATAAGAGTCACTTGCCATCGTATATTGGTACAATTAACATGTTAACATCATATACATCCAATTAGAAATCCTTTTACCACCTCTTAGTGCCACATTCATACAAGTCAATTTTGGTACACATTTTTGTTCTAATTAACCATGTAAGTCACTTTTCACCATATTCGAGTCATTTTGCACCCTATATGAGTCGCTTTCAACAATCTATTTGTATAATTAACATGTTAACATCATATACTTCCAAGTTGACATCCTTTTACCACCTATTAATGACACTTTCATACAAGTTAATTTTATTCCACATTTTGGCTCTAATCAACCATGTAAGTCATTTTTCACAATATTTAGAGTCACTTTGCACCCTATAAGAGTCACTTTCCCCATATATTGATACAATTAACATGTTAACATCATGTACATGCAAATTAAACATTCTTTAACCACTTTTTGGTACCCCCTTTCCTACAAGTCAATTTTGGGCCACATTTAGGCTCTAATCAATCATGTAAGTGACTTATCACCATTTTAGAGTCACTTTGCACCTTATAAGAGTCACTTGCCATCATATATTGGTACAATTAACATGTTAACATCATATACATCCAATTAGAAATACTTTTACCACCTCTTAGTGCCACATTCGTACAAGTCAATTTTGGTACACATTTTGGTTCTAATTAACCATGTAAGTCACTTTTCACCATATTCGAGTCATTTTGCACCCTATATGAGTCACTTTCAAGAATCTATTTGTATAATTAAAATGTTAACATCATATACTTCCAATTTGACATCCTTTTACCACCTATTAATGTCACTTTCATACAAGTAAATTTTATTCCACATTTTGGCTCTAATCAACCATGTAAGTCACTTTTCACCATATTAGAGTCACGTTGCACCCTATAAGAGTCACTTTCCCCATATATTGATACAATTAACATGTTAACATCATTTACATGCAATTAAACATCCTTTAACCACCTTTTGGTACCCCTTTCCTTCAAGTCAATTTTGGGCCACATTTTGGCTCTAATCAATCATGTAAGTGACTTATCACCATATTCGAGTCACTTTGCACCTTATAAGAGTCACTTGCCATCGTATATTGGTACAATTAATGTTAACATCATATACATCCAATTAGAAATCCTTTTACCACCTCTTAGTGCCACATTCATACAAGTCAATTTTCATTCAAATTAACCATGTAAGTCAATTTTCACCATATTAGAGTCATTTTGCACCCTATATGAGTCACTTTCCACCATATATTTATACAATTAACATGTTAACATCATATATATCCGAATTAGCATCCTTTTACCACGTCTTAATTCCACTTTCATACAGGTCAATTATGTTCCACATTTTGGTTCTAATCAACCATGTAAGTCACTTTTCACCATATTAGAGTCACTTTGCACCTTATAAGAGTCACTTTCCACCATATATACAACAATTAACATGTTAACATCATATACATTCAGGTTGACAACCTTTTACCACCTATTAATGCCACTTTCATACAAGTTAATTTTATTCCACATTTTGGCTCTAATCAACCATGTAAGTCACTTGTCACCGTATTAGAGTCACTTTGCACCCTATAAGTGTCACTTTCCCCATATATTTATACAATTAACATGTTAACATCATGTACATGCAATTTAACATCCTTTAACCACCTTTTGGTACCCCTTTCCTACAAGTCAATTTTGGGCCACATTTTGGCTCTAATCAATCATGTAAGTGACTTATCACCATATTAGAGTCACTTTGCAACTTATAAGAGTCACTTGCCATCATATATTGGTACAATTAAAATGTTAACATCATATACATCCAATTAGAAATCCTTTTACCACCACCTCTTAGTGCCACATTCATACATGTCAATTTTGGTCCACATTTTGGTTCAAATTAACCGTGTAAGTCACTTTTCACCATATTAGAGTCATTTAATACCCTATATGAGTCACTTTCCACCATATATTTATACAATTAACATGTTAACATCATATACATCCGAATTGACATCCTTTTACCACCTCTTAATTCCACTTTCATACAGGTCAATTTTGTTCCATATTTTGGTTCTAATAAACCATGCAAGTCACTTTTCACCATATTAGAGTCACTTTGCACCTTGTAAGAGTCACTTTCCACCATATATACAACAATTAACATGTTAACATCATATACATTCAGGTTGACAACCTTTTACCACCTATTAATGCCATTTTCATACAAGTTAATTTTATTCCACATTTTGGCTCTAATCAACCATGTAAGTCACTTTTCACCGTATCAGAGTCACTTTGCACCCTATAAGTGTCACTTTCCCTATATATTTATACAATTAACATGTTAACATCATGTACATGCAATTTAACATCCTTTAACCACCTTTTGGTACCCCTTTCCTACAAGTCAATTTTGGGCCACATTTTGGCTCTAATCAATCATGTAAGTGACTTATCACCATATTAGAGTCACTTTGCAACTTATAAGAGTCACTTGCCATCATATATTGGTACAATTAAAATGTTAACATCATATACATCCAATTAGAAATCCTTTTACCCCCTCTTAGTGCCACATTAATACAAGTCAATTTTGGTCCACATTTTGGTTGAAATTAACCGCGCAAGTCACTTTTCACCATATTAGAGTCATTTTGCACCCTATATGAGTCACTTTCCACCATATATTTATACAATTAACATGTTAACATCATATACATCCGAATTGACATCCTTTTACCACCTCTAAATTCCACTTTTATACAGGTCAATTTTGTTCCACATTTTGGTTCTAATAAACCATGTAAGTCACTTTTCACCATATTAGAGTCACTTTGCACCTTGTAAGAGTCACTTTCCACCATATATACAACAATTAACATGTTAACATCATATACATCCAGTTTGACATCCTTTTACCACCTATTAATGCCATTTTCATACAAGTTAATTTTATTCCACATTTTGGCTCTAATCAACCATGTAAGTCATTTTTCACCATATTAGAGTCACTTTGCACCCTATAAGAGTCACTTTCCCCACATATTGATACAATTAACATGTTAACATCATGTACATGCAATTAAACATCCTTTAACCTCCTTTTGGTAGCCCTTTCCTACAAGTCAATTTTGGGCCAAATTTAGGCTCTAATCAATCATGTAAGTGACTTATCACCATATTAGAGTCACTTTGCACCTTATAAGAGTCACTTGCCATCGTATATTGGTACAATTAACATGTTAACATCATATACATCCAATTAGAAATCCTTTTACCACCTCTTAGTGCCACATTCGTACAAGTCAATTTTTGTACACATTTTGGTTCTAATTAACCATGTAAGTCACTTTTCACCATATTCGAGTCATTTTGCACCCTATATGAGTCACTTTCAACAATCTATTTATATAATTAACATGTTAACATCATATACTTCCAATTTGACATCCTTTTACCACCTATTAATGCCACTTTCATACAAGTTAATTTTATTCCACATTTTGGCTCTAATCAACCATGTAAGTCACTTTTCACCATATTAGAGTCACTTCGCACCCTATAAGAGTCACTTTCCCCATATATTGATACATTTAACATGTTAACGTCATGTACATGCAATTAAACATCCTTTAACCACCTTTTGGTACCCCCTTTCCTACAAGTCAATTTTGGGCCATATTTTGACTCTAATCAATCATGTAAGTGACTTATCACCATATTAGAGTCACTTTGCACCTTATAAGAGTCACTTGCCATCGTATATTGGTACAATTAACATGTTAACATCATATACATCCAATTAGAAATCCTTTTACCACCTCTTAGTGCCACATTCATACAAGTCAATTTTTGGTACACATTTTTGTTCTAATTAACCGTGTAAGTCACTTTTCACCATATTCGAGTCATTTTGCACGCTATATGAGTCGCTTTCAACAATCTATTTGTATAATTAACATGTTAACATCATATACTTCCAAGTTGACATCCTTTTACCACCTATTAATGCCACTTTCATAAAAGTTAATTTTATTGCACATTTTGGCTCTAATCAACCATGTAAGTCACTTTTCACCATATTTAGAGTCAGTTTGCACCCTATAAGAGTCACTTTCCCCATATATTGATACAATTAACATGTTAACATCATGTACATGCAATTAAACATCCTTTAACCACCTTTTGGTACCCCCTTTCCTACAAGTCAATTTTGGGCCACATTTAGGCTCTAATCAATCATGTAAGTGACTTATCACCATTTTAGAGTCACTTTGCACCTTATAAGAGTCACTTGCCATCATATATTGGTACAATTAACATGTTAACATCATATACACCCAATTAGAAATCCTTTTACCACCTCTTAGTGCCACATTCGTACAAGTCAATTTTGGTACACATTTTTGTTCTAATTAACCATGTAAGTCACTTTTCACCATATTCGAGTCATTTTGCATCCTATATGAGTCACTTTTAACAATCTATTTGTATAATTAAAATGTTAACATCATATACTTCCAATTTGACATCCTTTTACCACCTATTAATGTCACTTTCATACAAGTTAATTTTATTCCACATTTTGGCTCTAATCAACAATGTAAGTCACTTTTCACCATATTAGAGTCACTTTGCACCCTATAAGAGTCACTTTCCCCATATATTGATACAATTAACATGTTAACATCATGTAAATGCAATTAAACATCCTTTAACCACCTTTTGGTACCCCTTTTCCTACATGTCAATTTTGGGCCACATTTTGGCTCTAATCAATCATGTAAGTGACTTATCACCATTTTAGAGTCACTTTGCACCTTATAAGAGTCACTTGCCATCATATATTGGTACAATTAACATGTTAACATCATATATCCAATTAGAAATCCTTTTACCACATCTTAGTGCCACATTCGTACAAGTCAATTTTGGTACACATTTTGGTTCTAATTAACCATGTAAGTCACTTTTCACCATATTCGAGTCATTTTGCACCCTATATGAGTCACTTTCAACAATCTATTTGTATAATTAACATGTTAACATCATATACTTCCAATTTGACATCGTTTTACCACCTATTAATGCCACTTTCATACAAGTTAATTTTATTCCACATTTTGGCTCTAATCAACCATGTAAGTCACTTTTCACCATATTAGAGTCACTTCGCACCCTATAAGAGTCACTTTCCCCATATATTGATACAATTAACATGTTAACGTCAAGTACATGCAATTAAATATCCTTTAACCACTGTTTGGTAGCCCCTTTCCTACAAGTCAATTTTGGGCCACATTTAGGCTCTAATCAATCATGTAAGTGACTTATCACCATTTTAGAGTCACTTTGCACCTTATAAGAGTCACTTGCCATCATATATTGGTACAATTAACATGTTAACATCATATGCATCCAATTAGAAATCCTTTTACCACCTCTTAGTTCCACATTCGTACAAGTCAATTTTGGTACACATTTTGGTTCTAATTAACCATGTAAGTCACTTTTCACCATATTCGAGTCATTTTGCACCCTATATGAGTCACTTTCAACAATCTATTTATATAATTAACATGTTAACATCATATACTTCCAATTTGACATCCTTTTACCACCTATTAATGCCACTTTCATACAAGTTAATTTTATTCCACATTTTGGCTCTAATAAACCATGTAAGTCACTTTTCACCATATTAGAGTCACTTTGCACCTTGTATGGAATAAAATTGACCTGTATGAAAGTGGAATTAAGAGATGGTAAAAGAATGTCAATTCGGATGTATATGATGTAACATGTTAATATGGTGAGTCATATAGGGTGCAAAATGACTCTAATATGGTGAAAAGTGACTTACATGGTTAATTTGAACCAAAATGTGGACCAAAATTGACTTGTATAAATGTTGCATTAAGAGGTGATAAAAGGATTTCTAATTGGATGTATATGATGTTAACATGTTAATTGTACCGATATATGATGGCAAGTGACTCTTATAAGGTGCAAAGTGACCCTAATATGGTGATAAGTCACTTACATGATAGATTAGAGCCAAAATGTGGCCCAAAATTGACTTGTAGGAAAGGGGTACCAAAAGGTGCTTAAAGGATGTTTAATTGCATGTACATGATGTTAACATGTTAATTGTATCAATATGTGGGGAAAGTGACTCTTATAGGGTGCAAAGTGACTCTAATATGGTGAAAAGTTACTTACATGGTTAATTAGAACCAAAATGTGGACCAAAATTGACTTGTATGAATGTGGCACTAAGAGGTGGTAAAAGGATTTCTAATTGGATGTATATGATGTTAACATGTTAATTGTACCGATATATGATGGCAAGTGACTCTTCTAAGGTGCAAAGTGACTGTAATATGGTGATAAGTCACTTACATGATTGATTAGAGCCAAAATGTGGCCCAAAATTGACTTGTAGAAAGGGGTACCAAAAGGTGGTTAAAGGATGTTTAATTGCATGTACATGATGTTAACATGTTAATTGTATCAATATGTGGGGAAAGTGACTCTTATAGAGTTCAAAGTGACTCTAATATGGTGAAAAGTTACTTACATGGTTGATTAGAGCCAAAATGTGGAATAAAATTAACTTGTATGAAAATGGCATTAATAGGTGGTAAAAGGATGTCAAACAGGATGTATATGATGTTAACATGTTAATTGTTGTATATATGGTGGAAAGTGACTCTTATAAGGTGCAAAGTGACTCTAATATTGTGAAAAGTGACTTACATGGTTGATTAAAACCAAAATGTGGAACAAAATTGACCTGTATGAAAGTGGAATTAAGAGGTGGTAAAAGGATTTCAATTCGGATGTATATGATGTTAACATGTTAATTGTATAAATATATGGTGGAAAGTGACTTATATAGGGTGCAAAATGACTCTAAGATGCTGAAAAGTGACTTACATGGTTAATTTGAACGAAAATGTGGATCAAAATTGACTTGTATGAATGTGGCACTAAGAGGTGGTAAAAGGATTTCTAATTGGATGTATATGATGTTAACATGTTAATTGTACCAATATATGATGGCAAGTGACTCTTATAAGGTGCAAAGTGACTCTAATATGGTGATAAGTCACTTACATGATTGATTAGAGCCAAAATGTGGCCCAAAATTGACTTGTAGGAAAGGGGTACCAAAAGGTGGTTAAAGGATGTTTAATTGCATTTACATGATGTTAACATGTTAATTGTATAAATATATGGGGAAAGTGACTCTTATAGGGTGCAAAGTGACTCTAATATGGTGAAAAGTGACTTACATGGTTGAATAGAGCCAAAATGTGGAATAAAATTAACTTGTATGAAAGTGGCATTAATAGGTGGTAAAAGGTTGTCAAACTGAATGTATATGATGTTAACATGTTAATTGTTGTATATATGGTGGAAAGTGACTCTTATAAGGTGCAAAGTGACTCTAATATGGTGAAAAGTGACTTACATGGTTGATTAGAACCAAAATTTGGAACAAAATTGTCCTGTATGAAAGTGGAATTAAGAGGTGGTAAAAGGATGCGAATTCAGATATATATGATGTTAACATGTTAATTGCATAAATATATGCTGGAAAGTGACTCATATAGGGTGCAAAATGACTCTAATATGGTGAAAAGTGACTTACATGGTTAATTAGAACCAAAATGTGGACCAAAATTGACTTGTATGAATGTGGCACTAAGAGGTGGTAAAAGGATTTCTAATTGGATGTATATGATGCTAACATTTTAATTGTACCGATATATGATGGCAAGTGACTCTTCTAAGGTGCAAAGTGAATCTAATATGGTGATAAGTCACTTACATGATTGATTAGAGCCAAAATGTGGCCCAAAATTGACTTGTAGGAAAGGGGTACCAAAAGGTGGTTAAAGGATGTTTAATTGCATGTACATGATGTTAAGATGTTAATTGTATCAATATATGGGGAAAGTGACTCTTATAGGGTGCAAAGTGACTCTTATAGGGTGCAAAGTGACTCTAATATGGTGAAAAGTGATTTACATGGTTGATTAGAGCCAAAATGTGGAATAAAATTAACTTGTATGAAAATGGCATTAATAGGTGGTAAAAGGATGTCAAACTGGATGTATATGATGTTAACATGTTAATTGTTGTATATATGGTGGAAAGTGACTTTTATAAGGTGCAAAGTGACTCTAATATGGTGAAAAGTGACTTACATGGTTGATTAGAACCAAAATGTGGAACAAAATTGACCTGTATGAAAGTGGAATTAAGAGGTGGTAAAATGATGTCAATTCGGATGTATATGATGTTAACATGTTAGTTGTATAAATATATGGTGGAAAGTGACTCATATAGGGTGCAAAATGACTCTAATATGGTGAAAAGTGACTTACATGGTTAATTAGAACCAAAATGTGGACCAAAATTGACTTGTATGAATGTGGCACTAAGAGGTGGTAAAAGGATTTCTAATTGGATGTATATGATGTTAACATGTTAATTTACCGATATATGATGGCAAGTGACTCTTCTAAGGTGCAAAGTGACTGTAATATGGTGATAAGTCACTTACATGATTGATTAGAGCCAAAATGTGGCCCAAAATTGACTTGTAGAAAGGGGTACCAAAAGGTGGTTAAAGGATGTTTAATTGCATGTACATGATGTTAACATGTTAATTGTATCAATATGTGGGGAAAGTGACTCTTATAGGGTGCAAAGTGACTCTAATATGGTGAAAAGTTACTTACATGGTTGATTAGAGCCAAAATGTGGAATAAAATTAACTTGTATGAAAATGGCATTAATAGGTGGTAAAAGGATGTCAAACTGGATGTATATGATGTTAACATGTTAATTGTTGTATATATGGTGGAAAGTGACTCTTATAAGGTGCAAAGTGACTCTAATATTGTGAAAAGTGACTTACATGGTTGATTAAAACCAAAATGTGGAACAAAATTGACCTGTATGAAAGTGGAATTAAGAGGTGGTAAAAGGATTTCAATTCGGATGTATATGATGTTAACATGTTAATTGTATAAATATATGGTGGAAAGTGACTTATATAGGGTGCAAAATGACTCTAAGATGGTGAAAAGTGACTTACATGGTTAATTTGAACGAAAATGTGGATCAAAATTGACTTGTATGAATGTGGCACTAAGAGGTGGTAAAAGGATTTCTAATTGGATGTATATGATGTTAACATGTTAATTGTACCAATATATGATGGCAAGTGACTCTTATAAGGTGCAAAGTGACTCTAATATGGTGATAAGTCACTTACATGATTGATTAGAGCCAAAATGTGGCCCAAAATTGACTTGTAGGAAAGGGGTACCAAAAGGTGGTTAAAGGATGTTTAATTGCATGTACATGATGTTAACATGTTAATTGTATAAATATATGGGGAAAGTGACTCTTATAGGGTGCAAAGTGACTCTAATATGGTGAAAAGTGACTTACATGGTTGAATAGAGCCAAAATGTGGAATAAAATTAACTTGTATGAAAGTGGCATTAATAGGTGGTAAAAGGTTGTCAAACTGAATGTATATGATGTTAACATGTTAATTGTTGTATATATGGTGGAAAGTGACTCTTATAAGGTGCAAAGTGACTCTAATATGGTGAAAAGTGACTTACATGGTTGATTAGAACCAAAATTTGGAACAAAATTGTCCTGTATGAAAGTGGAATTAAGAGGTGGTAAAAGGATGTGAATTCAGATATATATGATGTTAACATGTTAATTGCATAAATATATGCTGGAAAGTGACTCATATAGGGTGCAAAATGACTCTAATATGGTGAAAAGTGACTTACATGGTTAATTAGAACCAAAATGTGGACCAAAATTGACTTGTATGAATGTGGCACTAAGAGGTGGTAAAAGGATTTCTAATTGGATGTATATGATGCTAACATTTTAATTGTACCGGTATATGATGGCAAGTGACTCTTCTAAGGTGCAAAGTGAATCTAATATGGTGATAAGTCACTTACATGATTGATTAGAGCCAAAATGTGGCCCAAAATTGACTTGTAGGAAAGGGGTACGAAAAGGTGGTTAAAGGATGTTTAATTGCATGTACATGATGTTAAGATGTTAATTGTATCAATATATGGGGAAAGTGACTCTTATAGGGTGCAA
The DNA here is from genome assembly GCF_009905375.1 of Apium graveolens. Classification (NCBI taxonomy): domain Eukaryota; kingdom Viridiplantae; phylum Streptophyta; class Magnoliopsida; order Apiales; family Apiaceae; genus Apium; species Apium graveolens. Next base: position 12,609 of record NW_027421752.1, read on the forward strand.
AGTGACTCTTATAGGGTGCAAAGTGACTCTAATATGGTGAAAAGTGATTTACATGGTTGATTAGAGCCAAAATGTGGAATAAAATTAACTTGTATGAAAATGGCATTAATAGGTGGTAAAAGGATGTCAAACTGGATGTATATGATGTTAACATGTTAATTGTTGTATATATGGTGGAAAGTGACTCTTATAAGGTGCAAAGTGACTCTAATATGGTGAAAAGTGACTTACATGGTTGATTAGAACCAAAATGTGGAACAAAATTGACCTGTATGAAAGTGGAATTAAGAGGTGGTAAAATGATGTCAATTCGGATGTATATGATGTTAACATGTTAATTGTATAAATATATGGTGGAAAGTGACTCATATAGGGTGCAAAATGACTCTAATATGGTGAAAAGTGACTTACATGGTTAATTAGAACCAAAATGTGGACCAAAATTGACTTGTATGAATGTGGCACTAAGAGGTGGTAAAAGGATTTCTAATTGGATGTATATGATGTTAACATGTTAATTTACCGATATATGATGGCAAGTGACTCTTCTAAGGTGCAAAGTGACTGTAATATGGTGATAAGTCACTTACATGATTGATTAGAGCCAAAATGTGGCCCAAAATTGACTTGTAGAAAGGGGTACCAAAATGTGGTTAAAGGATGTTTAATTGCATGTACATGATGTTAACATGTTAATTGTATCAATATGTGGGGAAAGTGACTCTTATAGGGTGCAAAGTGACTCTAATATGGTGAAAAGTTACTTACATGGTTGATTAGAGCCAAAATGTGGAATAAAATTAACTTGTATGAAAATGGCATTAATAGGTGGTAAAAGGATGTCAAACTGGATGTATATGATGTTAACATGTTAATTGTTGTATATATGGTGGAAAGTGACTCTTATAAGGTGCAAAGTGACTCTAATATTGTGAAAAGTGACTTACATGGTTGATTAAAACCAAAATGTGGAACAAAATTGACCTGTATGAAAGTGGAATTAAGAGGTGGTAAAAGGATTTCAATTCGGATGTATATGATGTTAACATGTTAATTGTATAAATATATGGTTGAAAGTGACTTATATAGGGTGCAAAATGACTCTAAGATGGTGAAAAGTGACTTACATGGTTAATTTGAACGAAAATGTGGATCAAAATTGACTTGTATGAATGTGGCACTAAGAGGTGGTAAAAGGATTTCTAATTGGATGTATATGATGTTAACATGTTAATTGTACCAATATATGATGGCAAGTGACTCTTATAAGGTGCAAAGTGACTCTAATATGGTGATAAGTCACTTACATGATTGATTAGAGCCAAAATGTGGCCCAAAATTGACTTGTAGGAAAGGGGTACCAAAAGGTGGTTAAAGGATGTTTAATTGCATGTACATGATGTTAACATGTTAATTGTATAAATATATGGGGAAAGTGACTCTTATAGGGTGCAAAGTGACTCTAATATGGTGAAAAGTGACTTACATGGTTGAATAGAGCCAAAATGTGGAATAAAATTAACTTGTATGAAAGTGGCATTAATAGGTGGTAAAAGGTTGTCAAACAGAATGTATATGATGTTAACATGTTAATTGTTGTATATATGGTGGAAAGTGACTCTTATAAGGTGCAAAGTGACTCTAATATGGTGAAAAGTGACTTACATGGTTGATTAGAACCAAAATTTGGAACAAAATTGTCCTGTATGAAAGTGGAATTAAGAGGTGGTAAAAGGATGTGAATTCAGATATATATGATGTTAACATGTTAATTGCATAAATATATGCTGGAAAGTGACTCATATAGGGTGCAAAATGACTCTAATATGGTGAAAAGTGACTTACATGGTTAATTAGAACCAAAATGTGGACCAAAATTGACTTGTATGAATGTGGCACTAAGAGGTGGTAAAAGGATTTCTAATTGGATGTATATGATGCTAACATTTTAATTGTACCGATATATGATGGCAAGTGACTCTTCTAAGGTGCAAAGTGAATCTAATATGGTGATAAGTCACTTACATGATTGATTAGAGCCAAAATGTGGCCCAAAATTGACTTGTAGGAAAGGGGTACGAAAAGGTGGTTAAAGGATGTTTAATTGCATGTACATGATGTTAAGATGTTAATTGTATCAATATATGGGGAAAGTGACTCTTATAGGGTGCAAAGTGACTCTTATAGGGTGCAAAGTGACTCTAATATGGTGAAAAGTGATTTACATGGTTGATTAGAGCCAAAATGTGGAATAAAATTAACTTGTATGAAAATGGCATTAATAGGTGATAAAAGGATGTCAAACTGGATGTATATGATGTTAACATGTTAATTGTTGTATATATGGTGGAAAGTGACTCTTATAAGGTGCAAAGTGACTCTAATATGGTGAAAAGTGACTTACATGGTTGATTAGAACCAAAATGTGGAACAAAATTGACCTGTATGAAAGTGGAATTAAGAGGTGGTAAAATGATGTCAATTCGGATGTATATGATGTTAACATGTTAATTGTATAAATATATGGTGGAAAGTGACTCATATAGGGTGCAAAATGACTCTAATATGGTGAAAAGTGACTTACATGGTTAATTAGAACCAAAATGTGGACCAAAATTGACTTGTATGAATGTGGCACTAAGAGGTGGTAAAAGGATTTCTAATTGGATGTATATGATGTTAACATGTTAATTTACCGATATATGATGGCAAGTGACTCTTCTAAGGTGCAAAGTGACTGTAATATGGTGATATGTCACTTACATGATTGATTAGAGCCAAAATGTGGCCCAAAATTGACTTGTAGAAAGGGGTACCAAAAGGTGGTTAAAGGATGTTTAATTGCATGTACATGATGTTAACATGTTAATTGTATCAATATGTGGGGAAAGTGACTCTTATAGGGTGCAAAGTGACTCTAATATGGTGAAAAGTTACTTACATGGTTGATTAGAGCCAAAATGTGGAATAAAATTAACTTGTATGAAAATGGCATTAATAGGTGGTAAAAGGATGTCAAACTGGATGTATATGATGTTAACATGTTAATTGTTGTATATATGGTGGAAAGTGACTCTTATAAGGTGTAAAGTGACTCTAATATTGTGAAAAGTGACTTACATGGTTGATTAAAACCAAAATGTGGAACAAAATTGACCTGTATGAAAGTGGAATTAAGAGGTGGTAAAAGGATTTCAATTCGGATGTATATGATGTTAACATGTTAATTGTATAAATATATGGTGGAAAGTGACTTATATAGGGTGCAAAATGACTCTAAGATGGTGAAAAGTGACTTACATGGTTAATTTGAACGAAAATATGGATCAAAGTTGACTTGTATGAATGTGGCACTAAGAGGTGGAAAAAGGATTTCTAATTGGATGTATATGATGTTAACATGTTAATTGTACCAATAAATGATGGCAAGTGACTCTTATAAGGTGCAAAGTGAGTCTAATATGGTGATAAGTCACTTACATGATTGATTAGAGCCAAAATGTGGCCCAAAATTGACTTGTAGGAAAGGGGTACCAAAAGGTGGTTAAAGGATGTTTATTGCATGTACATGATGTTAACATGTTAATTGTATAAATATATGGGGAAAGTGACTCTTATAGGGTGCAAAGTGACTCTAATATGGTGAAAAGTGACTTACATGGTTGAATAGAGCCAAAATGTGGAATAAAATTAACTTGTATGAAAGTGGCAATAATAGGTGGTAAAAGGTTGTCAAACTGAATGTATATGATGTTAACATGTTAATTGTTGTATATATGGTGGAAAGTGACTCTTATAAGGTGCAAAGTGACTCTAATATGGTGAAAAGTGACTTACATGGTTGATTAGAACCAAAATGTGGAACAAAATTGTCCTGTATGAAAGTGGAATTAAGAGGTGGTAAAAGGATGCGAATTCAGTTATATATGATGTTAACATGTTAATTGTATAAATATATGCTGGAAAGTGACTCATATAGGGTGCAAAATGACTCTAATATGGTGAAAAGTGACTTACATGGTTAATTTAGAACCAAAATGTGGACCAAAATTGACTTGTATGAATGTGGCACTAAGAGGTGGTAAAAGGATTTCTAATTGGATGTATATGATGCTAACATTTTAATTGTACCGATATATGATGGCAAGTGACTCTTCTAAGGTGCAAAGTGAATCTAATATGGTGATAAGTCACTTACATGATTGATTAGAGCCAAAATGTGGCCCAAAATTGACTTGTAGGAAAGGGGTACCAAAATGTGGTTAAAGGATGTTTAATTGCATGTACATGATGTTAACATGTTAATTGTATCAATATATGGGGAAAGTGACTCTTATAGGGTGCAAAGTGACTCTTATAGGGTGCAAAGTGACTCTAATATGGTGAAAAGTGATTTACATGGTTGATTAGAGCCAAAATGTGGAATATAATTAACTTGTATGAAAGTGGCATTAATAGGTGGTAAAAGGTTGTCAAACTGAATGTATATGATGTTAACATGTTAATTGTTGTATATATGGTGGAAAGTGACTCTCATAAGGTGCAAAGTGACTCCAATATGGTGAAAAGTGACTTACATGGTTGATTAGAACCAAAATGTCGAACAAAATTGACCTATATGAAAGTGGAATTAAGAGATGGTAAAAGGATGTCAATTCGGATGTATATGATGTTAACATGTTAATTGTATAAATATATGGTGGAAAGTGACTCATATAGGGTGCAAAATGACTTAATATGGTGAAAAGTGACTTCCATGGTTAATTTGAACCAAAATGTGGACCAAAATTGACTTGTATAAATGTGGCATTAAGAGGTGATAAAAGGATTTCTAATTGGATGTATATGATGTTAACATGTTAATTGTACCAATATATGATGACAAGTGACTCTTATATGGTGCAAAGTGAATCTAATATGGTCATAAGTCACTTACATGATTGATTAGAGCAAAAATCTGGCCCAAAATTGACTTGTAGGAGAGGGGTACCAAAAGGTGGTTAGAGGATGTTTAATTGCATGTACATGATGTTAACATGTTAATTGTATCAATATGTGGGGAAAGTGACTCTTATAGGGTGCAAAGTGACTCTATAGGGTGCAAAGTGACTTACATGGTTGACTTAGAGCCAAAATGTAGAATAAAATTAACTTGTATGAAAGTGGCATTAATAGGTGGTAAAAGGATGTCAAACTCGATGTATATGATGTTAACATGTTAATTGTTGTATATATGGTGGAAAGTGACTCTTATAAGGTGCAAAGTGACTCTAATATGGTGAAAAGTGACTTACATGGTTGATTAGAACCAAAATGTGGAACAAAATTGACCTGTATGAAAGTGGAATTAAGAGGTGGTAAAAGGATGCTAAATTCGGATGTATATGATGTTAACATGTTAATTAGTATAAATATATGGCTGGAAAGTGACTCATATAGGGTGCAAAATGACTCTAATATGGTGAAAAGTGACTTACATGGTTAATTAGAACCAAAATGTGGACCTAAAATTGACTTGTATGAATGTGGCACTAAGAGGTGGTAAAAGGATTTCTAATTGGATGTATATGATGCTTAACATGTTAATTGTACCGATATATGATGGCAAGTGACTCTTATAAGGTGCAAAGTGACTGTAATATGGTGATAAGTCACTTACATGATTGATTAGAGCCAAAATGTGGCCCAAAATTGACTTGTAGGAAAGGGGTACCAAAAGGTGGTTAAAGGATAGTTTAATTGCATGTACATGATGTTAACATGTTAATTGTATCAATATGTGGGGAAAGTGACTCTTATAGGGTGCGAAAGTGACTCTAATATGGTGAAAAGTGACTTACATGGTTGATTAGAGCCAAAATGTGGAATAGAATTAACTTGTATGAAAAGTGGCATTAATAGGTGGTAAAAGGATTGTCACACTGAATGTATATGATGTTAACATGTTAATTGTTGTATATATGGTGGAAAGTGACTCTTATAAGGTGCAAAGTGACTCTAATATGGTGAAAAGTGACTTACATGGTTGATTAGAACCAAAATGTGGAACAAAATTGACCTGTAAGAAAGTGGAATTAAGAGGTGGTAAAAGGATGCGAATTCGGATATATATGATGTTAACATGTTAATTGTATAAATATATGCTGGAAAGTGACTCATATAGGGTGCAAAATTACTCTAATATGGTGAAAAGTGACTTACATGGTTAATTAGAACCAAAATGTGGACTAAAATTGACTTGTATGAATGTGGCACTAAGAGGTGGTAAAAGGATTTCTAATTGGATGTATATGATGCTAACATGTTAATTGTACCGATATATGATGGCAAGTGACTCTTATAAGGTGCAAAGTGACTGTAATATGGTGATAAGTCACTTACATGATTGATTAGAGCCAAAATGTGGCCCAAAATTGACTTGTAGGAAAGGGGTACCAAAAGGTGGTTAAAGGATATTTAATTGCATGTACATGATGTTAACATGTTAATTGTATCAATATGTGGGGAAAGTGACTCTAATAGGGTGCGAAGTAACTCTAATATGGTGAAAAGTGACGTACATGGTTGATAAGAGAGCCAAAATGTGGAATAGAATTAACTTGTATGAAAATGGCATTAATAGGTGGTAAAAGGATATCAAACTGGATGTATATGATGTTAACATGTTAATTGTTGTATATATGGTGGAAAGTGACTCTTATACGGTGCAAAGTGACTCTAATATGGTGAAAAGTGACTTACATGGTTGATTAGAACCAAAATTTGGAACAAAATTGACCTGTATGAAAGTGGAATTAAGAGGTGGTAAAAGGATGTCAATTCGGATGTATATGATGTTAACATGTTAATTGTATAAATATATTGTGGAAAGTGACTCATATAGGGTGCAAAAGGACTCTAATATGGTGAAAAGTGACTTACATGGTTAATTTGAACCAAAATGTGGACCAAAATTGACTTGTAGGAAAGGGTACCAAAAGGTGGTTAAAGGATGTTTAATTGCATGTACATGATCTTAACATGTTAATTGTATCAATATGTGGGGAAAGTGATTCTTATAGGGTGCAAAAGTGACTCTAATATGGTGAAAAGTGACTTACATGGTTGATTAGAGCCAAAATGTGAATAAAATTAACTTGTATGAAAGTGGCATTAATAGGTGGTAAAAGGTTGTCACACTGAATGTATATGATGTTAACATGTTAATTGTTGTATATATGGTGGAAAGTGACTCTTATAAGGTGCAAAGTGACTCTAATATGGTGAAAAGTGACTTACATGGTTGATTAGAACCAAAATGTGGAACAAAATTGACCTGTATGAAAGTGGAATTAAGAGGTGGTAAAAGGATGCGAATTCGGATATATATTATGTTAACATGTTAATTGTATAAATATATGCTGGAAAGTGACTCATATAGGGCTGCAAAATTACTCTAATATGGTGAAAAGTGACTTACATGGTTAATTAGAACCAAAATGTGGACTAAAATTGACTTGTATGAATGTGGCACTAAGAGGTGGTAAAAGGATTTCTAATTGGATGTATATGATGTTAACATGTTAATTGTACCGATATATGATGGAAAGTGACTCTAATAAGGTGCAAAGTGACTGTAATATGGTGATAAGTCACTTACATGATTGATTAGAGCCAAAATGTGGCCCAAAATTGACTTGTAGGAAAGGGGTACCAAAAGGTGGTTAAAGGATGTTTAATTGCATGTACATGATGTTAACATGTTAATTGTATCAATATGTGGGGAAAGTGACTCTTATAGTGAGCAAAATGACTCTAATATGGTGAAAAGTGACTTACATGGTTGATTAGTGCCAAAATGTGGAATAAAATTAACTTGTATGAAAATGGCATTAATAGGTGGTAAAAGGATGTCAAACTGGATGTATATGATGTTAACATGTTAATTGTTGTATATATGGTGGAAAGTGACTCTTATAAGGTGCAAATTGACTCTAATATGGTGAAAAGTGACTTACATGGTTGATTAGAACCAAAATGTGGAACAAAATTGACCTGTATTAAAGTGGAATTAAGAGGTGGTAAAAGGATGCGAATTCAGTTATATATGATGTTAACATGTTAATTGTATAAATATATGCTGGAAAGTGACTCATATAGGGTGCAAAATGACTCTAATATGGTGAAAAGTGACTTACATGGTTAATTTAGAACCAAAATGTGGACCAAAATTGACTTGTATGAATGTGGCACTAAGAGGTGGTAAAAGGATTTCTAATTGGATGTATATGATGCTAACATTTTAATTGTACCGATATATGATGGCAAGTGACTCTTCTAAGGTGCAAAGTGAATCTAATATGGTGATAAGTCACTTACATGATTGATTAGAGCCAAAATGTGGCCCAAAATTGACTTGTAGGAAAGGGGTACCAAAATGTGGTTAAAGGATGTTTAATTGCATGTACATGATGTTAACATGTTAATTGTATCAATATATGGGGAAAGTGACTCTTATAGGGTGCAAAGTGACTCTTATAGGGTGCAAAGTGACTCTAATATGGTGAAAAGTGATTTACATGGTTGATTAGAGCCAAAATGTGGAATAAAATTAACTTGTATGAAAGTGGCAATAATAGGTGGTAAAAGGTTGTCAAACTGAATGTATATGATGTTAACATGTTAATTGTTGTATATATGGTGGAAAGTGACTCTTATAAGGTGCAAAGTGACTCTAATATGGTGAAAAGTGACTTACATGGTTGATTAGAACCAAAATGTGGAACAAAATTGTCCTGTATGAAAGTGGAATTAAGAGGTGGTAAAAGGATGCGAATTCAGTTATATATGATGTTAACATGTTAATTGTATAAATATATGGTGGAAAGTGACTCATATAGGGTGCAAAATGACTTTAATATGGTGAAAAGTGACTTCCATGGTTAATTTGAACCAAAATGTGGACCAAAATTGACTTGTATAAATGTGGCATTAAGAGGTGATAAAAGGATTTCTAATTGGATGTATATGATGTTAACATGTTAATTGTACCAATATATGATGACAAGTGACTCTTATATGGTGCAAAGTGAATCTAATATGGTGATAAGTCACTTACATGATTGATTAGAGCAAAAATCTGGCCCAAAATTGACTTGTAGGAGAGGGGTACCAAAAGGTGGTTAGAGGATGTTTAATTGCATGTACATGATGTTAACATGTTAATTGTATCAATATGTGGGGAAAGTGACTCTTATAGGGTGCAAAGTGACTCTTATAGGGTGCAAAGTGACTTACATGGTTGACTAGAGCCAAAATGTAGAATAAAATTAACTTGTATGAAAATGGCATTAATAGGTGGTAAAAGGATGTCAAACTCGATGTATATGATGTTAACATGTTAATTGTTGTATATATGGTGGAAAGTGACTCTTATAAGGTGCAAAGTGACTCTAATATGGTGAAAAGTGACTTACATGGTTGATTAGAACCAAAATGTGGAACAAAATTGACCTGTATGATAGTGGAATTAAGAGGTGGTAAAAGGATGTAAATTCGGATGTATATGATGTTAACATGTTAATTATATAAATATATGGTGGAAAGTGACTCATATAGGGTGCAAAATGACTCTAATATGGTGAAAGGTGACTTACATGGTTAATTAGAACCAAAATGTGGACCAAAATTGACTTGTATGAATGTGGCACTAAGAGGTGGTAAAAGGATTTCAAATTGGATGTATATGATGTTAACATGTTAATTGTACCGATATATGATGGCAAGTGACTCTTATAAGGTGCAAAGTGACTGTAATATGGTGATAAGTCACTTACATGATTGATTAGAGCCAAAATGTGGTCCAAAATTGACTTGTAGGAAAGGGGTACCAAAAGGTGGTTAAAGGATGTTTAATTGCATGTACATGATCTTAACATGTTAATTGTATCAATATGTGGGGAAAGTGACTCTTATAGGGTGCAAAGTGACTCTAATATGGTGAAAAGTGACTTACATGGTTGATTAGAGCCAAAATGTGGAATAAAATTAACTTGTATGAAAGTGGCATTAATAGGTGGTAAAAGGTTGTCACACTGAATGTATATGATGTTAACATGTTAATTGTTATATATATGGTGGAAAGTGACTCTTATAAGGTGCAAAGTGACTCTAATATGGTGAAAAGTGACTTACATGGTTGATTAGAACCAAAATGTGGAACAAAATTGACCTGTAAGAAAGTGGAATTAAGAGGTGGTAAAAGGATGCGAATTCGGATATATATGATGTTAACATGTTAATTGTATAAATATATGCTGGAAAGTGACTCATATAGGGTGCAAAATTACTCTAATATGGTGAAAAGTGACTTACATGGTTAATTAGAACCAAAATGTGGACTAAAATTGACTTGTATGAATGTGGCACTAAGAGGTGGTAAAAGGATTTCTAATTGGATGTATATGATGCTAACATGTTAATTGTACCGATATATGATGGCAAGTGACTCTTATAAGGTGCAAAGTGACTGTAATATGGTGATAAGTCACTTACATGATTGATTAGAGCCAAAATGTGGCCCAAAATTGACTTGTAGGAAAGGGGTACCAAAAGGTGGTTAAAGGATATTTAATTGCATGTACATGATGTTAACATGTTAATTGTATCAATATGTGGGGAAAGTGACTCTAATAGGGTGCGAAGTAACTCTAATATGGTGAAAAGTGACGTACATGGTTGATAAGAGAGCCAAAATGTGGAATAGAATTAACTTGTATGAAAATGGCATTAATAGGTGGTAAAAGGATATCAAACTGGATGTATATGATGTTAACATGTTAATTGTTGTATATATGGTGGAAAGTGACTCTTATACGGTGCAAAGTGACTCTAATATGGTGAAAAGTGACTTACATGGTTGATTAGAACCAAAATTTGGAACAAAATTGACCTGTATGAAAGTGGAATTAAGAGGTGGTAAAAGGATGTCAATTCGGATGTATATGATGTTAACATGTTAATTGTATAAATATATTGTGGAAAGTGACTCATATAGGGTGCAAAAGGACTCTAATATGGTGAAAAGTGACTTACATGGTTAATTTGAACCAAAATGTGGACCAAAATTGACTTGTAGGAAAGGGTACCAAAAGGTGGTTAAAGGATGTTTAATTGCATGTACATGATCTTAACATGTTAATTGTATCAATATGTGGGGAAAGTGATTCTTATAGGGTGCAAAGTGACTCTAATATGGTGAAAAGTGACTTACATGGTTGATTAGAGCCAAAATGTGGAATAAAATTAACTTGTATGAAAGTGGCATTAATAGGTGGTAAAAGGTTGTCACACTGAATGTATATGATGTTAACATGTTAATTGTTGTATATATGGTGGAAAGTGACTCTTATAAGGTGCAAAGTGACTCTAATATGGTGAAAAGTGACTTACATGGTTGATTAGAACCAAAATGTGGAACAAAATTGACCTGTATGAAAGTGGAATTAAGAGGTGGTAAAAGGATGCGAATTCGGATATATATTATGTTAACATGTTAATTGTATAAATATATGCTGGAAAGTGACTCATATAGGCTGCAAAATTACTCTAATATGGTGAAAAGTGACTTACATGGTTAATTAGAACCAAAATGTGGACTAAAATTGACTTGTATGAATGTGGCACTAAGAGGTGGTAAAAGGATTTCTAATTGGATGTATATGATGTTAACATGTTAATTGTACCGATATATGATGGAAAGTGACTCTAATAAGGTGCAAAGTGACTGTAATATGGTGATAAGTCACTTACATGATTGATTAGAGCCAAAATGTGGCCCAAAATTGACTTGTAGGAAAGGGGTACCAAAAGGTGGTTAAAGGATGTTTAATTGCATGTACATGATGTTAACATGTTAATTGTATCAATATGTGGGGAAAGTGACTCTTATAGTGAGCAAAATGACTCTAATATGGTGAAAAGTGACTTACATGGTTGATTAGTGCCAAAATGTGGAATAAAATTAACTTGTATGAAAATGGCATTAATAGGTGGTAAAAGGATGTCAAACTGGATGTATATGATGTTAACATGTTAATTGTTGTATATATGGTGGAAAGTGACTCTTATAAGGTGCAAATTGACTCTAATATGGTGAAAAGTGACTTACATGGTTGATTAGAACCAAAATGTGGAACAAAATTGACCTGTATGAAAGTGGAATTAAGAGGTGATAAAAGGATGTCAATTCGGATGTATATTATGTTAACATGTTAATTGTATAAATATATGGTGAAAAGTGACTCATATAGGGTGCAAAATGACTCTAATATGGTGAAAAGTGACTTACATGGTTAATTTGAACCAAATAGTGGACCAAAATTGACTTGTTTAAATGTGGCACTAAGAGGTGGTAAAAGGATTTCTAATTGGATGTATATGATATTAACATGTTAATTGTACCGATATATGATGGCAAGTGACTCTTATAATGTGCAAAGTGACTGTAATATGGTGATAAGTCACTTACATGATTGATTAGAGCCAAAATGTGGCCCAAAATTGACTTGTAGGAAAGGGGTACCAAAAGGTGGTTAAAGGATGTTTAATTGCATGTACATGATGTTAACATGTTAATTGTATCAATATGTGGGGAAAGTGACTCTAATAGGGTGCGAAGTAACTCTAATATGGTGAAAAGTTACTTACATGGTTGATTAGAGCCAAAATGTAGAATAAAATTAACTTGTATGAAAATGCCATTAATAGGTGGTAAAAGGATATCAAACTGGATGTATATGATGTTAACATGTTAATTGTTGTATATATGGTGGAAAGTGACTCTTATACGGTGTAAAGTGACTCTAATATGGTGAAAAGTGACTTACATGGTTGATTATAACCAAAATGTGGAACAAAATTGACCTGTATGAAAGTGGAATTAAGAGGTGGTAAAAGGATGTCAATTCGGATGTATATGATGTTAACATGTTAATTGTATAAATATATTGTGGAAAGTGACTCATATAGGGTGCAAAAGGACTCTAATATGGTGAAAAGTGACTTACATTGTTAATTTGAACCAAAATGTGGACCAAAATTGACTTGTATGAATGTGGCACTAAGAGGTGGTAAAAGGATTTCTAATTGGATGTGTATGATGTTAACATGTTAATTGTACCGATATATGATGGCAAGTGACTCTTATAAGGTGCAAAGTAACTGTAATATGGTGATAAGTCACTTACATGATTGATTAGAGCGAAAATGTGGCCCAAAATTGACTTGTAGGAAAGGGGTACCAAAAGGTGGTTAAAGGATGTTTAATTGCATGTACATGATCTTAACATGTTAATTGTATCAATATGTGGGGAAAGTGACTCTTATAGGGTGCAAAGTGACTCTAATATGGTGAAAAGTGACTTACATGGTTGATTAGAGCCAAAATGTGGAATAAAATTAACTTGTATGAAAGTGGCATTAATAGGTGGTAAAAGGTTGTCACACTCAATGTATATGATGTTATCATGCTAATTGTTGTATATATGGTGGAAAGTGACTCTTCTAAGGTGCAAAGTGACTCTAATATGGTGAAAAGTGACTTACATGGTTGATTGGAACCAAAATGTGGAACAAAATTGACCTGTATGAAAGTGGAATTAAGAGGTGGTAAAAGGATGCGAATTCGGATATATATGATGTTAACATGTTAATTGTATAAATATATGCTGGAAAGTGACTCATATAGGGTGCAAAATGACTCTAATATGGTGAAAAGTGACTTACATGGTTAATTAGAACCAAAATGTGGACCAAAATTGACTTGTATGAATGTGGCACTAAGAGGTGGTAAAAGGATTTCTAATTGGATGTATATGATGTTAACATGTTAATTGTACCGATATATGATGGCAAGTGACTCTTATAAGGTGCAAAGTGACTGTAATATGGTGATAAGTCACTTACATGATTGATTAGAGGCAAAATGTGGCCCAAAATTGACTTGTAGGAAAGGGGTACCAAAAGGTGGTTAAAGGATGTTTAATTGCATGTACATGATGTTAACATGTTAATTGTATCAATATGTGGGGAAAGTGACTCTTATAGTGAGCAAAATGACTCTAATATGGTGAAAAGTGACTTACATGGTTGATTAGTGCCAAAATGTGGAATAAAATTAACTTGTATGAAAATGGCATTAATAGGTGGTAAAAGGATGTCAAACTGGATGTATATGATGTTAACATGTTAATTGTTGTATATATGGTGGAAAGTGACTCTTATAAGGTGCAAATTGACTCTAATATGGTGAAAAGTGACTTACATGGTTGATTAGAACCAAAATGTGGAACAAAATTGACCTGTATGAAAGTGGAATTAAGAGGTGATAAAAGGATGTCAATTCGGATGTATATGATGTTAACATGTTAATTGTATAAATATATGGTGGAAAGTGACTTATATAGGGTGCAAAATGACTCTAAGATGGTGAAAAGTGACTTACATGGTTAATTTGAACGAAAATATGGATCAAAGTTGACTTGTATGAATGTGGCACTAAGAGGTGGAAAAAGGATTTCTAATTGGATGTATATGATGTTAACATGTTAATTGTACCAATAAATGATGGCAAGTGACTCTTATAAGGTGCAAAGTGACTCTAATATGGTGATAAGTCACTTACATGATTGATTAGAGCCAAAATGTGGCCCAAAATTGACTTGTAGGAAAGGGGTACCAAAAGGTGGTTAAAGGATGTTTAATTGCATGTACATGATGTTAACATGTTAATTGTATAAATATATGGGGAAAGTGACTCTTATAGGGTGCAAAGTGACTCTAATATGGTGAAAAGTGACTTACATGGTTGAATAGAGCCAAAATGTGGAATAAAATTAACTTGTATGAAAGTGGCAATAATAGGTGGTAAAAGGTTGTCAAACTGAATGTATATGATGTTAACATGTTAATTGTTGTATATATGGTGGAAAGTGACTCTTATAAGGTGCAAAGTGACTCTAATATGGTGAAAAGTGACTTACATGGTTGATTAGAACCAAAATGTGGAACAAAATTGTCCTGTATGAAAGTGGAATTAAGAGGTGGTAAAAGGATGTGAATTCAGTTATATATGATGTTAACATGTTAATTGTATAAATATATGCTGGAAAGTGACTCATATAGGGTGCAAAATGACTCTAATATGGTGAAAAGTGACTTACATGGTTAATTTAGAACCAAAATGTGGACCAAAATTGACTTGTATGAATGTGGCACTAAGAGGTGGTAAAAGGATTTCTAATTGGATGTATATGATGCTAACATTTTAATTGTACCGATATATGATGGCAAGTGACTCTTCTAAGGTGCAAAGTGAATCTAATATGGTGATAAGTCACTTACATGATTGATTAGAGCCAAAATGTGGCCCAAAATTGACTTGTAGGAAAGGGGTACCAAAATGTGGTTAAAGGATGTTTAATTGCATGTACATGATGTTAACATGTTAATTGTATCAATATATGGGGAAAGTGACTCTTATAGGGTGCAAAGTGACTCTTATAGGGTGCAAAGTGACTCTAATATGGTGAAAAGTGATTTACATGGTTGATTAGAGCCAAAATGTGGAATAAAATTAACTTGTATGAAAGTGGCATTAATAGGTGGTAAAAGGTTGTCAAACTGAATGTATATGATGTTAACATGTTAATTGTTGTATATATGGTGGAAAGTGACTCTCATAAGGTGCAAAGTGACTCCAATATGGTGAAAAGTGACTTACATGGTTGATTAGAACCAAAATGTCGAACAAAATTGACCTATATGAAAGTGGAATTAAGAGATGGTAAAAGGATGTCAATTCGGATGTATATGATGTTAACATGTTAATTGTATAAATATATGGTGGAAAGTGACTCATATAGGGTGCAAAATGACTTTAATATGGTGAAAAGTGACTTCCATGGTTAATTTGAACCAAAATGTGGACCAAAATTGACTTGTATAAATGTGGCATTAAGAGGTGATAAAAGGATTTCTAATTGGATGTATATGATGTTAACATGTTAATTGTACCAATATATGATGACAAGTGACTCTTATATGGTGCAAAGTGAATCTAATATGGTGATAAGTCACTTACATGATTGATTAGAGCAAAAATCTGGCCCAAAATTGACTTGTAGGAGAGGGGTACCAAAAGGTGGTTAGAGGATGTTTAATTGCATGTACATGATGTTAACATGTTAATTGTATCAATATGTGGGGAAAGTGACTCTTATAGGGTGCAAAGTGACTCTTATAGGGTGCAAAGTGACTTACATGGTTGACTAGAGCCAAAATGTAGAATAAAATTAACTTGTATGAAAATGGCATTAATAGGTGGTAAAAGGATGTCAAACTCGATGTATATGATGTTAACATGTTAATTGTTGTATATATGGTGGAAAGTGACTCTTATAAGGTGCAAAGTGACTCTAATATGGTGAAAAGTGACTTACATGGTTGATTAGAACCAAAATGTGGAACAAAATTGACCTGTATGAAAGTGGAATTAAGAGGTGGTAAAAGGATGTAAATTCGGATGTATATGATGTTAACATGTTAATTATATAAATATATGGTGGAAAGTGACTCATATAGGGTGCAAAATGACTCTAATATGGTGAAAGGTGACTTACATGGTTAATTAGAACCAAAATGTGGACCAAAATTGACTTGTATGAATGTGGCACTAAGAGGTGGTAAAAGGATTTCAAATTGGATGTATATGATGTTAACATGTTAATTGTACCGATATATGATGGCAAGTGACTCTTATAAGGTGCAAAGTGACTGTAATATGGTGATAAGTCACTTACATGATTGATTAGAGCCAAAATGTGGTCCAAAATTGACTTGTAGGAAAGGGGTACCAAAAGGTGGTTAAAGGATGTTTAATTGCATGTACATGATCTTAACATGTTAATTGTATCAATATGTGGGGAAAGTGACTCTTATAGGGTGCAAAGTGACTCTAATATGGTGAAAAGTGACTTACATGGTTGATTAGAGCCAAAATGTGGAATAAAATTAACTTGTATGAAAGTGGCATTAATAGGTGGTAAAAGGTTGTCACACTGAATGTATATGATGTTAACATGTTAATTGTTATATATATGGTGGAAAGTGACTCTTATAAGGTGCAAAGTGACTCTAATATGGCTGAAAAGTGACTTACATGGTTGATTAGAACCAAAATGTGGAACAAAATTGACCTGTAAGAAAGTGGAATTAAGAGGTGGTAAAAGGATGCGAATTCGGATATATATGATGTTAACATGTTAATTGTATAAATATATGCTGGAAAGTGACTCATATAGGGTGCAAAATTACTCTAATATGGTGAAAAGTGACTTACATGGTTAATTAGAACCAAAATGTGGACTAAAATTGACTTGTATGAATGTGGCACTAAGAGGTGGTAAAAGGATTTCTAATTGGATGTATATGATGCTAACATGTTAATTGTACCGATATATGATGGCAAGTGACTCTTATAAGGTGCAAAGTGACTGTAATATGGTGATAAGTCACTTACATGATTGATTAGAGCCAAAATGTGGCCCAAAATTGACTTGTAGGAAAGGGGTACCAAAAGGTGGTTAAAGGATATTTAATTGCATGTACATGATGTTAACATGTTAATTGTATCAATATGTGGGGAAAGTGACTCTAATAGGGTGCGAAGTAACTCTAATATGGTGAAAAGTGACGTACATGGTTGATAAGAGAGCCAAAATGTGGAATAGAATTAACTTGTATGAAAATGGCATTAATAGGTGGTAAAAGGATATCAAACTGGATGTATATGATGTTAACATGTTAATTGTTGTATATATGGTGGAAAGTGACTCTTATACGGTGCAAAGTGACTCTAATATGGTGAAAAGTGACTTACATGGTTGATTAGAACCAAAATTTGGAACAAAATTGACCTGTATGAAAGTGGAATTAAGAGGTGGTAAAAGGATGTCAATTCGGATGTATATGATGTTAACATGTTAATTGTATAAATATATTGTGGAAAGTGACTCATATAGGGTGCAAAAGGACTCTAATATGGTGAAAAGTGACTTACATGGTTAATTTGAACCAAAATGTGGACCAAAATTGACTTGTAGGAAAGGGTACCAAAAGGTGGTTAAAGGATGTTTAATTGCATGTACATGATCTTAACATGTTAATTGTATCAATATGTGGGGAAAGTGATTCTTATAGGGTGCAAAGTGACTCTAATATGGTGAAAAGTGACTTACATGGTTGATTAGAGCCAAAATGTGGAATAAAATTAACTTGTATGAAAGTGGCATTAATAGGTGGTAAAAGGTTGTCACACTGAATGTATATGATGTTAACATGTTAATTGTTGTATATATGGTGGAAAGTGACTCTTATAAGGTGCAAAGTGACTCTAATATGGTGAAAAGTGACTTACATGGTTGATTAGAACCAAAATGTGGAACAAAATTGACCTGTATGAAAGTGGAATTAAGAGGTGGTAAAAGGATGCGAATTCGGATATATATTATGTTAACATGTTAATTGTATAAATATATGCTGGAAAGTGACTCATATAGGCTGCAAAATTACTCTAATATGGTGAAAAGTGACTTACATGGTTAATTAGAACCAAAATGTGGACTAAAATTGACTTGTATGAATGTGGCACTAAGAGGTGGTAAAAGGATTTCTAATTGGATGTATATGATGTTAACATGTTAATTGTACCGATATATGATGGAAAGTGACTCTAATAAGGTGCAAAGTGACTGTAATATGGTGATAAGTCACTTACATGATTGATTAGAGCCAAAATGTGGCCCAAAATTGACTTGTAGGAAAGGGGTACCAAAAGGTGGTTAAAGGATGTTTAATTGCATGTACATGATGTTAACATGTTAATTGTATCAATATGTGGGGAAAGTGACTCTTATAGTGAGCAAAATGACTCTAATATGGTGAAAAGTGACTTACATGGTTGATTAGTGCCAAAATGTGGAATAAAATTAACTTGTATGAAAATGGCATTAATAGGTGGTAAAAGGATGTCAAACTGGATGTATATGATGTTAACATGTTAATTGTTGTATATATGGTGGAAAGTGACTCTTATAAGGTGCAAATTGACTCTAATATGGTGAAAAGTGACTTACATGGTTGATTAGAACCAAAATGTGGAACAAAATTGACCTGTATGAAAGTGGAATTAAGAGGTGATAAAAGGATGTCAATTCGGATGTATATTATGTTAACATGTTAATTGTATAAATATATGGTGAAAAGTGACTCATATAGGGTGCAAAATGACTCTAATATGGTGAAAAGTGACTTACATGGTTAATTTGAACCAAATAGTGGACCAAAATTGACTTGTTTAAATGTGGCACTAAGAGGTGGTAAAAGGATTTCTAATTGGATGTATATGATATTAACATGTTAATTGTACCGATATATGATGGCAAGTGACTCTTATAATGTGCAAAGTGACTGTAATATGGTGATAAGTCACTTACATGATTGATTAGAGCCAAAATGTGGCCCAAAATTGACTTGTAGGAAAGGGGTACCAAAAGGTGGTTAAAGGATGTTTAATTGCATGTACATGATGTTAACATGTTAATTGTATCAATATGTGGGGAAAGTGACTCTAATAGGGTGCGAAGTAACTCTAATATGGTGAAAAGTTACTTACATGGTTGATTAGAGCCAAAATGTAGAATAAAATTAACTTGTATGAAAATGCCATTAATAGGTGGTAAAAGGATATCAAACTGGATGTATATGATGTTAACATGTTAATTGTTGTATATATGGTGGAAAGTGACTCTTATACGGTGTAAAGTGACTCTAATATGGTGAAAAGTGACTTACATGGTTGATTATAACCAAAATGTGGAACAAAATTGACCTGTATGAAAGTGGAATTAAGAGGTGGTAAAAGGATGTCAATTCGGATGTATATGATGTTAACATGTTAATTGTATAAATATATTGTGGAAAGTGACTCATATAGGGTGCAAAAGGACTCTAATATGGTGAAAAGTGACTTACATTGTTAATTTGAACCAAAATGTGGACCAAAATTGACTTGTATGAATGTGGCACTAAGAGGTGGTAAAAGGATTTCTAATTGGATGTGTATGATGTTAACATGTTAATTGTACCGATATATGATGGCAAGTGACTCTTATAAGGTGCAAAGTAACTGTAATATGGTGATAAGTCACTTACATGATTGATTAGAGCGAAAATGTGGCCCAAAATTGACTTGTAGGAAAGGGGTACCAAAAGGTGGTTAAAGGATGTTTAATTGCATGTACATGATCTTAACATGTTAATTGTATCAATATGTGGGGAAAGTGACTCTTATAGGGTGCAAAGTGACTCTAATATGGTGAAAAGTGACTTACATGGTTGATTAGAGCCAAAATGTGGAATAAAATTAACTTGTATGAAAGTGGCATTAATAGGTGGTAAAAGGTTGTCACACTCAATGTATATGATGTTATCATGCTAATTGTTGTATATATGGTGGAAAGTGACTCTTCTAAGGTGCAAAGTGACTCTAATATGGTGAAAAGTGACTTACATGGTTGATTGGAACCAAAATGTGGAACAAAATTGACCTGTATGAAAGTGGAATTAAGAGGTGGTAAAAGGATGCGAATTCGGATATATATGATGTTAACATGTTAATTGTATAAATATATGCTGGAAAGTGACTCATATAGGGTGCAAAATGACTCTAATATGGTGAAAAGTGACTTACATGGTTAATTAGAACCAAAATGTGGACCAAAATTGACTTGTATGAATGTGGCACTAAGAGGTGGTAAAAGGATTTCTAATTGGATGTATATGATGTTAACATGTTAATTGTACCGATATATGATGGCAAGTGACTCTTATAAGGTGCAAAGTGACTGTAATATGGTGATAAGTCACTTACATGATTGATTAGAGGCAAAATGTGGCCCAAAATTGACTTGTAGGAAAGGGGTACCAAAAGGTGGTTAAAGGATGTTTAATTGCATGTACATGATGTTAACATGTTAATTGTATCAATATGTGGGGAAAGTGACTCTTATAGTGAGCAAAATGACTCTAATATGGTGAAAAGTGACTTACATGGTTGATTAGAGCCAAAATGTGGAATAAAATTAACTTTTATGAAAATGGCATTAATAGGTGGTAAAAGGATGTCAAACTGGATGTATATGATGTTAACATGTTAATTGTTGTATATTTGGTGGAAAGTGACTCTTATAAGGTGCAAAGTGACTCTAATATGGTGAAAAGTGACTTACATGGTTGATTAGAACCAAAATGTGGAACAAAATTGACCTGTATGAAAGTGGAATTAAGAGGTGGTAAAAGGATGTCAATTCGGATGTATATTATGTTAACATGTTAATTGTATAAATATATGGTGGAAAGTGACTCATATAGGGTGCAAAATGACTCTAATATGGTGAAAAATGACTTACATTGTTAATTTGAACCAAAATGTGGACCAAAATTGACTTGTATGAATGTGGCACTAAGAGGTGGTAAAAGGATTTCTAATTGGATTTATATGATGTTAACATGTTAATTGTACCAATATACGATGGCAAGTGACTCTTATAGGGTGCAAAGTGACTCTAATATGGTGATAAGTTACTTACATGATTGATTAGAGCCAAAATGTGGCCCAAATTGACTTGTAGGAAAGGGGTACCAAAAGGTGGTTAAAGGATGTTTAATTGCATGTACATGATGTTAACATGTTAATTGTATCAATATATGGGGAAAGTGACTCTTATAGGGTGCAAAGTGACTCTAATATGGTGAAAAGTGACTTACATGGTTGATTAGAGCCAAAATGTGGAATGAAATTAACTTGTATGAAAGTGGCATTAATAGGTGGTAAAAGGATGTCAAATTGGAAGTATATGATGTTAACATGTTAATTATACAAATAGATTGTTGAAAGTGACTCATATAGGGTGCAAAATGACTCGAATATGGTGAAAAGTGACTTACATGGTTAATTAGAACAAAAATATGTACCAAAATTGACTTGTACGAATGTGGCACTAAGAGGTGGTAAAAGGATTTCTAATTGGATGTATATGATGTTAACATGTTAATTGTACCAATATATGATGGCAAGTGACTCTTATAAGGTGCCAAGTGACTCTAAAATGGTGATAAGTCACTTACATGATTGATTAGAGCCAAAATGTAGACCAAAATTGACTTGTAGGAAAGGGGTTCCAAAATGTGGTTAAAGGATGTTTAATTGCATATACATGATGTTAACATGTTAATTGTATCAATATATGTAAAGTGACTCTTATAGGGTGCAAAGTGACTCTAATATGGTGAAAAGTGACTTACATGGTTGATTAGAGCCAAAATGTGGAATAAAATTAACTTGCATGAAAGTGGCATTAATAGGTGGTAAAAGGATGTCAAACTGGTGATGTTAACATGTTAATTGTTGTATATATGGTGGAAAGTGACTCTTATAAGGTGCAAAGTGACTCTAATATGGTGAAAAGTGACTTACATGGTTGATTAGAACCAAAATGTCGAACAAAATTGACCTGTATGAAAGTGGAATTAAGAGATGGTAAAAGGATGTCAATTCGGATGTATATGATGTTAACATGTTAATTGTATAAATATATGGTGGAAAGTGACTCATATAGGGTGCAAAATGACTCTAATATGGTGAAAAGTGACTTACATGGTTAATTTGAACCAAAATGTGGACCAAAATTGACTTGTATAAATGTGGCATTAAGAGGTGATAAAAGGATTTCTAATTGGATGTATATGATGTTAACATGTTAATTGTACCAATATATGATGGCAAGTGACTCTTATATGGTGCAAAGTGAATCTAATATGGTGATAAGTCACTTACATGATTGATTAGAACCAAAATGTGGCCCAAAATTGACTTGAAGGAAAGGGGTACCAAAAGGTGGTTAATGGATGTTTAATTGCATGTACATGATGTTAACATGTTAATTGTATCAATATATGGGGAAAGTGACTCTTATAGGCTGCAAAGTGACTCTAATACGGTGAAAAGTGACTTACATGGCTGATTAGAGCCAAAATGTGGAATGAAATTAACTTGTATGAAAGTGGCATTAATAGGTGGTAAAAGCATGTCAAATTGGAAGTATATGATGTTAACATGTTAATTGTTGTATATATGGTGGAAAGTGACTCTTATAAGGTGCAAAGTGACTCTAATATGGTGAAAAGTAACTTACATGGTTGATTAGAACCAAAATGTGGAACAAAATTGACCTGTATGAAAGTGGAATTAAGAGGTGGTAAAAGGATGACAATTCGGATGTATATGATGTTAACATGTTAATTGTATAAATATATTGTGGAAAGTGACTCATATAGGGTGCAAAAGGACTCTAATATGGTGAAAAATGACTTACATTGTTAATTTGAACCAAAATGTGGACCAAAATTGACTTGTATGAATGTGGCACTAAGAGGTGGTAAAAGGATTTCTAATTGGATGTATATGATATTAACATGTTAATTGTACCGATATATGATGGCAAGTGACTCTTATAATGTGCAAAGTGACTGTAATATGGTGATAAGTCACTTACATGATTGATTAGAGCCAAAATGTGGCCCAAAATTGACTTGTAGGAAAGGGGTACCAAAAGGTGGTTAAAGGATGTTTAATTGCATGTACATGATGTTAACATGTTAATTGTATCAATATGTGGGGAAAGTGACTCTAATAGGGTGCGAAGTAACTCTAATATGGTGAAAAGTTACTTACATGGTTGATTAGAGCCAAAATGTAGAATAAAATTAACTTGTATGAAAATGCCATTAATAGGTGGTAAAAGGATATCAAACTGATGTATATGATGTTAACATGTTAATTGTTGTATATATGGTGGAAAGTGACTCTTATACGGTGTAAAGTGACTCTAATATGGTGAAAAGTGACTTACATGGTTGATTATAACCAAAATGTGGAACAAAATTGACCTGTATGAAAGTGGAATTAAGAGGTGGTAAAAGGATGTCAATTCGGATGTATATGATGTTAACATGTTAATTGTATAAATATATTGTGGAAAAGTGACTCATATAGGGTGCAAAAGGACTCTAATATGGTGAAAAGTGACTTACATTGTTAATTGAACCAAAATGTGGACCAAAATTGACTTGTATGAATGTGGCACTAAGAGGTGGTAAAAGGATTCTAATTGGATGTGTATGATGTTAACATGTTAATTGTACCGATATATGATGGCAAGTGACTCTATAAGGTGCAAAGTAACTGTAATATGGTGATAAGTCACTTACATGATTGATTAGAGCGAAATGTGGCCCAAAATTGACTTGTAGGAAAGGGGTACCAAAAGGTGGTTAAAGGATGTTTAATTGCATGTACATGATCTTAACATGTTAATTGTATCAATATGTGGGGAAAGTGACTCTTATAGGGTGCAAAGTGACTCTAATATGGTGAAAAGTGACTTACATGGTTGATTAGAGCCAAAATGTGGAATAAAATTAACTTGTATGAAAGTGGCATTAATAGGTGGTAAAAGGTTGTCACACTCAATGTATATGATGTTATCATGCTAATTGTTGTATATATGGTGGAAAGTGACTCTTCTAAGGTGCAAAGTGACTCTAATATGGTGAAAAGTGACTTACATGGTTGATTGGAACCAAAATGTGGAACAAAATTGACCTGTATGAAAGTGGAATTAAGAGGTGGTAAAAGGATGCGAATTCGGATATATATGATGTTAACATGTTAATTGTATAAATATATGCTGGAAAGTGACTCATATAGGGTGCAAAATGACTCTAATATGGTGAAAAGTGACTTACATGGTTAATTAGAACCAAAATGTGGACCAAAATTGACTTGTATGAATGTGGCACTAAGAGGTGGTAAAAGGATTTCTAATTGGATGTATATGATGTTAACATGTTAATTGTAACCGATATATGATGGCAAGTGACTCTTATAAGGTGCAAAGTGACTGTAATATGGTGATAAGTCACTTACATGATTGATTAGAGGCAAAATGTGGCCCAAAATTGACTTGTAGGAAAGGGGTACCAAAAGGTGGTTAAAGGATGTTTAATTGCATGTACATGATGTTAACATGTTAATTGTATCAATATGATGGGGAAAGTGACTCTTATAGGTGAGCAAAAGTGACTCTAATATGGTGAAAAGTGACTTACATGGTTGATTAGAGCCAAAATGTGGAATAAAATTAACTTGTATGAAAATGGCATTAATAGGTGGTAAAAGGATGTCAAACTGGATGTATATGATGTTAACATGTTAATTGTTGTATATTGGTGGAAAGTGACTCTTATACGGTGCAAAGTGACTCTAATATGGTGAAAAGTGACTTACATGGTGATTAGAACCAAAATGTGGAACAAAATTGACCTGTATGAAAGTGGAATTAAGAGGGTGGTAAAAGGATGTCAATTCGGATGTATATGATGTTAACATGTTAATTGTATAAATATATTGGTGGAAAGTGACTCATATAGGGTGCAAAATGACTCTAATATGGTGAAAAAGTGACTTACATTGTTAATTTGAACCAAAATGTGGACCAAAATTGACTTGTATGAATGATGGCACTAAGAGGTGGTAAAAGGATTTCTAATTGGATTTATATGATGTTAACATGTTAATTGTACAATATACGATGGCAAGTGACTCTTATAGGTGCAAAGTGACTCTAATATGGTGATAAGTACTTACATGATTGATTAGAGCCAAAATGTGGCCCAAAATTGACTTGTAGAAAGGGGTACCAAAGGTGGTTAAAGGATGTTTAATTGCATGTACATGATGTTAACATGTTAATTGTATCAATATATGGGGAAAGTGACTCTTATAGGGTGCAAAGTGACTCTAATATGGTGAAAAGTGACTTACATGGTTGATTAAGCCAAAATGTGGAATAAATTAACTTGTATGAAAGTGGCATTAATAGGTGGTAAAAGGATGTCAAACTTGAAGTATATGATGTTAACATGTTAATATACATATGTATTGGTGAAAGTGACTCTATAGGGTGCAATGACTCTAATATGGTGAAAAGTGACTTACATGGTTATTAGAACCAAAATGTGTACCAAAATTGACTGTATCGAATGTGGAAAGAGGTGGTAAAAGGATTTCTAATTGGATGTATATGATGTTAACATGTTAATTGTATATATGATGGAAGTGACTCTATAAGGTGCAAGTGACTCTAAAATGGTGATAAGTCACTTACATGATTGATTAGAGCCAAAATGTAGACCAAAATTGACTTGTAGGAAGGGGTTCCAAAATGTTGGTTTAAAGGATGTTTTAATTGCATATACAATGATGTTAACATGTTAATTGTATCATATATGTAAAGTGACTCTTATAGGGTGCAAAGTGACTCTAATATGGTGAAAGTGACTTACATGGTTGATTAGAGCCAAAATGTGGAATAAATTAACTTGCATGAAAGTGGCATTAATAGGTGGTAAAGGATGTCAAACTGGTGATGTTAACATGTTAATTGTTGTATATATGGTGGAAAGTGACTCTTATACGGTGCAAAGTGACCTCTAATATGGTGAAAAGTGACTTACATGGTTGATTAGAACCAAAATGTCGAACAAAATTGACCTGTATGAAAGTGGAATTAAGAGATGGTAAAAGTGATGTCAATTCGGATGTAGATGATGTTAAACATGTTATTGTATAAATATATGGTGGAAAGTGACTCTATATAGGGTGCAAAATGACTCTAATATGGTGAAAAGTGACTTACATGGTTAATTTGAACCAAAATGTGGGACCAAAATTGACTTGTATAAATGTGGCATTAAGAGGTGATAAAAGGATGTTCTCAATTGGATGTATATGATGTTAACATGTAATTGTACCAATATATGATGGGCAAGTGACTCTTATATGGTGCAAAGTGAATCTAATATTGGTGATAAGTACTTACATGATGATTAGAACCAAAATGTGGCCCAAATTGACTTGAAGGAAAGGGGTACCAAAAGGTGGTTAATGGATGTTTATTGCATGTACATGATGTTAACATGTTAATTGTATCAATATATGGGGAAAGTGACTCTTATAGGCTGCAAAGTGACTCTAATACGGTGAAAAGTGACTTACATGGCTGATTAGAGCCAAAATGTGGAATGAAATTAACTTGTATGAAAAGTGGCATTAATAGGTGGTAAAAGCATGTCAAATTGGAAAGTATATGATGTTAACATGTTAATTGTTGTATATATGGTGGAAAGTGACTCTTATAAGGTGCAAAGTGACTCTAATAGGTGAAAAGTAACTTACATGGTTGATTAGAACCAAAATGTGGAACAAAAATTGACCTGTATGAAGTGGAATTAAGAGGTGGTAAAAGGGATGACAATTCGGATGTATATGATGTTAACATGTTAATTGTATAAATATATTGTGGAAAGTGACTCATATAGGGTGCAAAAGGACTCTAATATGGTGAAAAGTGACTTACATGGTTAATTTGAACCAAAATGTGGACCAAAATTGACTTGTAGGAAAGGGTACCAAAAGGTGGTTAAAGGAGTTAATTGCATGTACATGATCTTAACATGTTAATTGTATCAATATGTGGGGAAAGTGATTCTTATAGGGTGCAAAGTGACTCTAATATGGTGAAAAGTGACTTGCATGGTTGATTAGAGCCAAAATGTGGAATAAAATTAACTTGTATGAAAGTGGCATTAATAGGTGGTAAAAGGTTGTCACACTGAATGTATATGATTTAACATGTTAATTGTTGTATATATGGTGGAAAGTGACTCTTATAAGGTGCAAAGTGACCTCTAATATGGTGAAAAGTGACTTACATGGTTGATTAGAACCAAAATGTGGAACAAAATTGACCTGTATGAAAGTGGAATTAAGAGGTGGTAAAAGGATGCGAATTCGGATATATATTATGTTAACATGTTAATTGTATAAATATATGCTGGAAAGTGACTCATATAGGCTGCAAAATTACTCTAATATGGTGAAAAGTGACTTACATGGTTAATTAGAACCAAAATGTGGACTAAAATTGACTTGTATGAATGTGGCACTAAGAGGTGGTAAAAAGGATTTCTAATTGGATGTATATGATGTTAACATGTTAATTGTACCGATATATGATGGAAAGTGACTCTAATAAGGTGCAAAGTGACTGTAATATGGTGATAAGTCACTTACATGATTGATTAGAGCCAAAATGTGGCCCAAAATTGGACTTGTAGGAAAGGGGGTACCAAAATGGTGGTTAAAGGATGTTTAATTGCATGTACATGATGTTACATGTTAATTGTATCAATATGTGGGGAAAGTGACTCTTCTAGTGAGCAAAATGACTCTAATATGGTGAAAAGTGACTTACATGGTTGATTAGTGCCAAAATGTGGAATAAAATTAACTTGTATGAAAATGGCATTAATAGTGGTAAAAGGATGTTCAAACTGGATGTATATGATGTTAACATGTTAATTGTTGTATATATGGTGGAAAGTTGACTCTTATAAGGTGCAAATTGACTCTAATATGGTGAAAAGTGACTTACATGGTTGATTAGAACCAAAAATGTGGAACAAAATTGACCTGTATGAAAGTGGAATTAAGAGGTGATAAAAGGATGTCAATTCGGATGTATATTATGTTAACATGTTAATTGTATAAATATATGGTGAAAAGTGACTCATATAGGGTGCAAAATGACTCTAATATGGTGAAAAGTGACTTACATGGTTAATTTGAAACCAAAATGTGGACCAAAATTGACTTGTTTAAATGTGGCACTAAGAGGTGGTAAAAAGGATTTCTAATTGGATGTATATGATATTACATGTTAAGTGTAACCGATAGATGATGGCAAGTGACTCTTATAATGTGCAAAGTGACTGTAATATGGTGATAAGTCACTTACATGATTGATTAGAGCCAAAATGTGGCCCAAAATTGACTTGTAGAAAGGGGTACCAAAAGTGGTTAAAGGATGTTTAATTGCATGTACATGATGGTTAACATGTTAATTGTATCAATATGTGGGGAAAGTGACTCTAATAGGGGTGCGAAGTAACTCTATATGGGAAAAGTTACTTACATGGTTGATTAGAGCCAAATGTGGAATAAAATTAACTTGTATGAAAATGCCATTAATAGGTGGTAAAAGGGATATCAAACTGGATGTATATGATGTTAACATGTTAATTGTTGTATATATGGTGGAAGTGACTCTTATATACGGTGCAAAGTGACTCTAATATGGTGAAAAGTGACTTACATGGTTGATTAGAACCAAAATGTGGAACAAAATTGACCTGTATGAAAGTGGAATTAAGAGGTGGTAAAAGGATGTCAATTCGGATGTATATGATGTTAACATGTTAATTGTAAAATATATGTGGAAAGTGACTCTATAGGGTGCAAAAGACTAATATGGTGAAAAGTGACTTACATTGTTAATTTGAACCAAAATGTGGACCAAAATTGACTTGTATGAATGTGGCACTAAGAGGTGGTAAAAGGATTTCTAATTGGATGTGTATGATGTTAACATGTTAATTGTACCGATATATGATGGCAAGTGACTCTTATAAGGTGCAAAGTGACTGAATATGGTGATAAGTCACTTACATGATTGATTAGAGCAAAATGTGGCCCAAAATTGACTTGTAGGAAAGGGGTACCAAAAGGTGGTTAAAGGATGTTAATTGCATGTACATGATCTTAACATGTTAATTGTATCAATATGTGGGAAAGTGACTCTTATAGGGTGCAAAGTGATCTAATATGGTGAAAAGTGACTTACATGGTTGATTAGAGCCAAAATGTGAATAAATTAACTTGTATGAAAGTGGCATTAATAGGTGGTAAAGGTTGTCACACTCAATGTATATGATGTTAACATGTTAATTGTTGTATATATGGTGGAAAGTGACTCTTCTAAGGTGCAAAGTGACTCTAATATGGTGAAAAGTGACTTACATGGTTGATTAGAACCAAAATGTGGAACAAAATTGACCTGTATGAAAGTGGAATTAAGAGGTGGTAAAAGGATGCGAATTGGTATATTGATGTTAACATGTTAATGTATAAATATATGCTGGAAAGTGACTCATATAGGGTGCAAAATGACTCTAATATGGTGAAAAGTGACTTACATGGTTAATTAGAACCAAAATGGACCAAATTGACTTGTATGAATGTGGCACTAAGAGGTGGTAAAAGGATTTCTAATTGGATGTATGATGTTAACATGTTATTGTACCGATATATGATGGCAAGTGACTCTTATAGGTGCAAAGTGACTGTAATATGGTGATAAGTCACTTACATGATGATTAGAGCAAAATGTGGCCCAAAATTGACTTGTAGGAAAGGGGGTACCAAAGGGGTTTTAAAGGATGTTAATGCATGTACATGATGTTAACATGTTAATTGTATCAATATGTGGGGAAAGTGACTCTTATAGTGAGCAAAATGACTCTAATATGGTGAAAGGACTTACATGGTTGATTAGAGCCAAAATGTGGAATAAAATTAATTTATGAAAGTGGCATTAATAGGTGGTAAAAGGATGTCAAATTGGATGTATATGATGTTAACATGTTAATTGTTGTATATTGGTGGAAAGTGACTCTTATAAGGTGCAAAGGACTCTAATATGGTGAAAAGTGACTTACATGGTGATTAGAAACCAAATGTGGAACAAAATTGACCTGTATGAAAGTGGAATTAAGAGGTGGTAAAAGGATGTCAATTCGGATGTATATGTTAAACATGTTAATTGTATAAATATATTGTGGAAAGTTGACTCATATAGGGTGCAAAATGATCTAATATGGTGAAAAGGACTTACATGGTTAATTGAACCAAAATGTGGACCAAAATATGACTTGTATGAATGTGGCACTAAGAGGTGGTAAAAGGATTTCTAATTGGATGTATATGATGTTAACATGTTAATTGTACCAATATACGATGGCAAGTGACTCTTATAGGTGCAAAGTGACTCTAATATGGTGAAAGTACTTACATGATTGATTAGAGCCAAAATGTGGCCCAAAATTGACTTGTAGGAAAGGGGTACCAAAAGGTGGTTAAAGGATGTTTAATTGCATGTACATGATGTTAACATGTTAATTGTATCAATATATGGGGAAAGTGACTCTTATAGGCGCAAAGTGACTCTAATATGGTGAAAAGTGACTTACATGGTTGATTAGAGCCAAAATGTGGAATAAAATTAACTTGTATGAAAGTGGCATTAATAGGTGGTAAAAGATGTCAAACTGGATGTATATGATGTTAACATGTTAATTGTGTATATATGGTGGAAAGTGACTCTTATAAGGTGCAAAGTGACTCTAATATGGTGAAAAGTGACTTACATGGTTGATTAGAACCAAAATGTGGAACAAAATTGACCTGTATGAAAGTGGAATTAAGAGGTGGTAAAAGGATGTCAATTCGGATGTATATGATGTTAACATGTTAATTGTATAAATATATTGTGGAAAGTGATCATATAGGGTGCAAAAGGACTCTAATATGGTGAAAAGTGACTTACATGGTTAATTGAACCAAAATGTGGACAAAATTGACTTGTAGGAAAGGGGTACCAAAGGTGGTTAAAGGATGTTTAATTGCATGTACATGATCTTAACATGTTAATTGTATATATGTGGAAAGTGACTCTTATAGGTGCAAAGTGACTAATATGGTGAAAAGTGACGTCATGGTTGATTGAGCCAAAATGTGGAATAAAATTAACTTGTATGAAATGGCATTAATAGGTGGTAAAAGGTGTCACACTGAATTGTATATGTAACATGTTAATTGTTGTATATATGGGGAAAGTGACTCTATAAGGTGCAAAGTGACTCTAATATGGTGAAAAGTGACGTACATGGTTGATTAGAACCAAATGTGGAACAAAATTGACCTGTATGAAAATGGAATTAAGAGGTGGTAAAAGGAATGCGAATTCGGATATATGATGTTAACATGTTAATTGTATAAATATATGCGGGGAAAGTGATCATATAGGTGCAAAATGACTCTAATATGGTGAAAAGTGACTTACATGGTTATTAGAACCAAAATGTGGACAAAATTGACTTGTATGAATGTGGCACAAGAGGTGGTAAAAGGATTTCTAATGGATGTATATGATGTTAACATGTTAATTGTACGATATATGATGGAAGTGACTCATAAGGGTGCAAAGTGACTCTAATATGGTGATAAGTGACTTACATGATTGATTTAGAACCAAAAGTGGCCCAAAATTGACTTGTAGGAAGGGGTACCAAAAGGTGGTTAAAGGATGTTTAATTGCATGTACATATGTTAACATGTTAATTGTATCAATATGTGGGGAAGTGGATAGGTGGTGCAAATGACTCTAATATGGTGAAAAGTGACTTACATGGTTGATTAGAGCCAAAATGGAATAAAATTAACTTGTATGAAAATGGCATTAATAGGTGGTAAAAGGATGTCAACTGGATGTATATGATGTTAAATGTTAATGTTGTATATATGGTGGAAGGACTCTTATAAGGTG